>NC_092264.1:8519623-8712123 GCF_036320965.1 Panulirus ornatus
AAAATTCTCATATTTCCTCGAAGGTATTATGCATTAGTCATGCATACCTTACTGTCATTTTGGAGTCTTTCCTCAACCCCCGCGGGTCCGTGTTCAAGCAAGAATCTCCCTTTTGAGGACCTGATGTGCCAGGCTGTTAGAAGCTGCAGCCCCAGCCCTCATTATTGTAGGTGCTGGTTAGCTTGTCTGGTCCCATCATTTTTTTGTCATTTTTTATCCTAAAATTCAGAGATTTCTGTATAATGTTTCTTACGTTTGCTTGAACTAAGTTAAGGAGACTTAGGTGCTCTGATATTTGTCGCCTTCTCTGTTATTTCCTGTAGTTCCTGTGCTCTTTCATGGGATCAGAACTGAATTGTCTGCCGTATAATAGCATTAAATGACAGTATAAGTTAGACATGCACAAACTAAAGCAGATGAGAGAGCACAGCTTCCCCGTCTGGTTGTGTGTGAGTTGGAAACCAGATTGACCAACAGTGAGTGTGATACACGCTCAGGGATTATTTACTTTTCCTCTTACAACACTTATGGACGTGTACTCTGGGAGGGTGATACCTCTGGGTCACACCCTCGTAACACAACCGAATTTGGGTTAGATGGTCTGGAATTTTCCTAGTGAAACGCTTGTAACATTTTATCTTTGCTGTCGGATGCTCCACATTAAGGCGAGCCTTAATTGAAATGTGAAGAGGGTTAATGAGAGGGAGGAAAAAGAAAAGTGGAAAAATATTTAAAGAATTTTGAGGAAAAAAAGGAAAAGCCGTGTTTTAGAAAGGGTCAGGTAGGTCATAGGCGTTAAGAAAGATGTGATAGAAGGTATAGAGTTCTAGCCTTGATATTTTGTTACATATTACCCATGGAACTCTTATATCAGACCTGCAGGTGACCTCGTTTTTCAGGTCAGCTCCTGGGTAAAGAGCGGATATTACATCAGTATCGTCCTAATACAGGCAGGAAATGTTATCTTAAAACATATACAGAGATGCGGAGGAAGACTTCACAGATAGGAAACTGGTGACAAGGATCGTGATTATCAGATCAAAGTCAAAGACCTCATCGACCTAGGATGTAGCTGTGGAAAGGCTCAAATGGTGGACACGACGGAAATCGGACACTATCGGTTAGAAGCCATTTAAGCTGTTGGGCCCAAGAGAGACATAAATCTGGGAGGTCAAGCTCTGGAGATCTTTTCTTCTTTCTCCTTTTCTTCTTCATAACATTTTCCACTCAGGAGTAAGATGTGCAAACACATGAAGAGGTCAAACTAATACCCCCTTGTAATTTCTCGTTTTCTGCTGCTTCATATTTACCTGTTCGTTAAAGTTGTATTTTCCTGTAATTGTTTAATAAAGCGGAGGTAGATTAAGATTTGTCCGAGAGAGGTTGGGAGCCGTAGACACACTCCCGCTGTGAGAACCTGGCAATTTGATTTACAATGTCCCTTACACACCCCAGCCCTCAGGTCCTGTCATAAGGAACTAGATTTATCACAGAGTTGGTCAGCGCAGACCTGTGTCACCCATCTTGTTACCTCTCCAGTCCCATCCTCTCCTGGTGTTCGTGTGTGTGTGTGTGTGTGTGTGTGTGTGTGTGTGTGTGTGTGTGTGTGTGTTGCGGACCTCTACAAGGGCCTCCTACAGACCATGGGGCCTCCTGCCTCTTGTTACCCGTCCTTCCCGAGGTCGCTCACTCCTGGCAAGTCCTCCTTTCCTTAATGAATAATAATAATAATTAACCGTTAGGATTTTAGGTAATCAAGAAACAGACAACTGATCAGTATTTTGATAGAGAATTCGTGTATAAGTATAGGTACATAGCAGCACAGACACGAGGGGAGAGATGATCTAATAGTTCGTTTGCATACGAGATCCCAACTTTATGAGGTTGTTAAAAGGGTTTCCACACCTCCCACTACCCGTTGACTGGTTGCCTGCTGTAGATGTGAGTTTTGAGTCGTCAAAACGTTTGACAGCATTAGAGGACATTCTTTATATTAAAACGTTAGTCTCACTAGAGCCATACCAACTTTACGAAAGAAAATGACACTCAATTTTCAGCCTTATTTCATTACTTGAGTAAGTTGACGTTTCTTCATCTAGCACTTGCATAACGACATTACCAAATTAAAGATCTAATCTTCTTTTTTGTGTCATCGTCCCATACTAATCAAAGGAACGTTACATGAAGTTAATATTCTTCAAAATTCTGATTGCTATCAAGGATAAACGGTTCCTCTGGAGGCATGGAAGTTAACCCATTCTGTACAGCGAGTACGGAACATCAGCAACGAACCAGCCTTTACTTGGCGAGAACATGAGCGCCACATAGCGGACACGTCCCGTTGATATTCGATAGAGATGCGAGGGAGGGAAGGGGGGTAATAAATTTAGTGAACTTGACCGTTTCATCAGCGATAGTTTGCTAACCGTATGCATAGCGGAGTGTCCCCTGGGAGATATAAACTGCTCTGACGATACGTTAGTTTGCGATGGGTGTAAAACTTAGACCCACCATCGCTGTCACCAGTACACTGGTGCCAGTAATGCCTCGTGATCATTGGTGCCAGTAATGCCTCGTGATCATTGGTGCCAATAATACCACTGGAGTGCATGAGGCTAATCTTGCTCATATTTCTCGTCAGGAAGTCTTCCTGTATCCTGATAGCAGACTTGAGGTGCTTTCTCGTGCATATTCTAGTCTTTATGTAATCGATATACGTATCATTTGTATACAAATTATACACAAATGTATATAACAGTAAGATGCTCTGTGAGTATAATGTTTTTTGATATATTCAGTGTATAAAGATTAGTTATACGTCACTGGTGATGATGTGGCATGAAGCATGTGTCTAGCGCTAGCATGAAGTGTGGCACTAGAACTGTTGCCATGGCCGCAGAGGCATGTGTCAGGCGCTACACATAACCCCCAGCTAACACTACACACTCGGTACTGGAAAACTATCCGACCGAGTTCCTGTATCAGGATGAAGTCGAGACTGGTGAGGCGGAGGGTGTAATATCCGAGGCACTTAAGGCGTCTGACACCCAGTCAGCTACTCCGCTTGCCTCCTCTTGTCCAGGAAGCACGGGTGTTACAGTCGAGGATGTCATGGTGGGGGCTGTGATGCCTGAGGTTGAGGGATGTACGGCACCCATCTCCCTCTCGCCACTGGGGGATCCATTTCTCCGCCCTGATTGATTAATCCACCTCTCCTTTCTCAGTTATTTGTCGTAGATTCTGGGCGATGCATCACATGTGGACTCTTTACACTCTCCTTCCCCTTGTAATCTTTTACATCTCTCCTTGTTAAATCATACCCAGTCCCTCCCTTCCTTTCTCCCTCCCTCTTGCTGTAGCGCTCATCCTCCCTCACCTCACTAATCTAGCCTCAGTGATTACCCCTTCTGTAGTATCCATCATCCCTCTCATAGATGAAGCCACTTTGATATACTTTTGTAGCATCCTTCCTCCTTCTCGTTAACCAAGCCTCTCTGATCTCTCCTTCTATTATAGCACCCCTCCTTCCCACTAATATCCCCCCTCCTGATGTAGCACCCTTTCCCCCGACTCCTACTAAGCCAATCACCCCGCTCCCTCCCTCTTGCTGTAGCATGATCCTTCCTTCTCATTACATCAACGACTCCCCTCCCTAAACCTCTTGCTCCATCACCCTCCTTGTCTCCATCGTGTACCAACCGTCTCTCAGCCCTCTCCATCCTCCCTCCACTGCCTGGCCCGTCTCGTAGTTCTCTGCCACGGCCTCGACTCTATAGCACATGTTGTAATCTGCATATGGGAATAAACTGGGGATTTACATGTGTGAGTTGGCGGGGGCGGCGAGGAGACAGTCTTCTCCGGGACGGTCGTGCGGGCCGCAGCCTTACTGGCTCTTACGGGGTAATAAAATGTTTGAGAGGATTGGTTGTTTTGTTACTATTGTCCCCATGCGAGAGGACCGGGCCATTGAGTTGTCTGGTGCCTCCCTGGCGCGAAGTGACTTCTGACGGTTGATCCGAAGAGTTCGACAACTCGCCTAAAGCAGGTGAGATTTTTTTGAGTTTCGTAAGTAAAATAGATGAGGCATCCGTCCGGTCTGGTGACTTTGATAAGAAGTTGAGCAGTAGTTTAGATGTAGCAGCGCCTCAGGAAGTCTTCTCCGCAGCTAAACTTGTGAATAAAAGAACTAGAAGCTGGTCCTCGCTCGGTATGTTGAAGTCCACCTGGGAAACGAAATGATACGTCAAGCTTTATCTTGGTTTCAAGCTCCTCCCAGGACTTTGTCTCTAGCACCTTCCTGGACTTCATTCCTATCTCCAGCATCTTCCCTTGACTTGTGGATCTAGATATCCCCTTAATATCACCCTCTGGATATGCCGGAGCTTGTGAACATTTCCATCTTGTTCGATTTAAAAATTTCCATTTGTCTTTTGGGGGTTGAACGTTTCTAGGGACTAAGCGTGTGCCGGAATGTCTCTTGGCCTTTCAAACTGCCGTAACGTAGATGATGCTCAGGATTTCCCTCTTTTTGTAATTATGTTTTGATCAGATTTCAAGAGTTATTCTCGTATCTTTTGATGAAACGAAACCCAATCTTGCAAAATGTGTAATGGGAGGAGGGAATGAAAAAAAAAAAAATAAAATAAAAGCAAAATGCAAAAAAAAAAAAGCAGAGCGCTGGAAGGGAAAGGGTAAAGTGAGGGGATGGAATGAGATTTTGAGAGGGGAGATAAATGAGGGGAGGAAAAATAGGGGTGGTAAAGATTGGGGCGTTGAGGGGAGGTAAAGCTGGGAAACTGAGGGAATGTTACAAGAAACAGGTTAAGGGAAAGACGAACGCATAAAGAACATGAGGGGAGGATGGGTGATATGGAGGCGGTGAGAGAGAGAGAGAGAGAGAGAGAGAGAGAGAGAGAGAGAGAGAGAGAGAGAGAGAGAGAGAGAGAGTGAAGAGGAGATGATGTAAGGGAAGTTAGTGGAGGATTCATGGGAAAGCCATATAATAGATACCTGTTAGTGTATGACGAGGTTAGCTGATGTAGGACAGTACAAGGAAAGCCAGATAATAGAAGACCTGATGATGTATCTGCTAGAGGATAGTACACAGAGCTAGACAGTTGAAAACCTGATGGTCTGCACTAAGGTTATCTGCTAGAAACCAGTACATGGAAAAGCTAGAGGCAGCAGGAGGATGGGTGGCAGCTCATGGCAGCTGCTGAGAGTGTCGCACCCTCCCTAACATGTCCTCAAAGCAGAAGCACCAACAGCAGCTTTCGGTGGAAGGATCAACCCCTGAGTTTGCAGCAGCGGTATGAGGGTGGAATAGCATCTCCAGTTGGTCAATGGGCTCCCAAGGTCTCTAGAAAGCAACAGCAGAAGAGAAGGGACAGCCCTCGTCAGTTGGTAGGACAGTAGTAGGACACAGTAGCGATCCTCGCAGCAGGGGCATCAACAGGGCGTCAATCAGTCATTAGGCAGTTGGTGGGGAGCGGCCCCTGGGACTCGTCAGGCCAACATACGAGAGCTCGGCCGTTAGTAGCGGCGTCCTGGGAGAATTACTTTACAAATGCCGTCGCCGGCTGAATGTTAAGGCTGTCTGCAAGGCTCGGGTGATATTGGTGGAGCGGGGGACTATGAAGGGAGTGGCTCCGAAATTGTTCACTTGCTGGAAACGGTGTGGTATTGGTAGTATCCTGGTGCACGGATGTGGTGGTGACTGTATTTGTCAGGGGTTGTGGTAGTGGGGTGGTGCTCGAAATTGTGTAGTCAAGGTTGTGGTAATAGGGTGGTGGTGGTGATGTATTGTCATGGGTTGTGATTGGTGGATGGGGTGGTATTTGTATTTGTCAGGGGTTGCGGTGGTGTGGAGGTAGCTGTTCTGTTGTTGGTAATTTTTGTGGTTCTGGTGGTGATGATGGTAGTGGTGATGGTGATGGATGGTGGTTTTAGAGATTGTAAGGGAAGTACTGGTTGTGTAGATGGTAGAAGAAAGATGTTGACGGTTGTTTGAAAGGCAAGGGAGGAAGTTACGTTGGGAAAGGGATGGTTTGGAAGGCAAGGAAGGTGTTGACCAGACCACATATAGAAAAAAAGTTTCACTGAAATCCGCACCAGTGGACGTTGTGGTCAAAATCAGTTTATAAACTGATAATTCCTGCAGAAAGATAATTCTCCAGGTGCTGATAAATGTGGGAGAATCATGTGCACCCTTGCAGCTCAGCACTGTCAGCCTGATTGGTTGAAAAATAACCAGCCAAGCAAATAACTACAGACCTGACGAGCCTCCCCAGCCAATCAGAGGGTCTCTCTCATCCCGCAGCCCGGTCACGTCCACCAATCAGCTCGCTCATAATTTCCTCTTTTGTGTCGTACATTCGCTGGTCAGATCCACCTCAGTCACAGAGAATGTAACGTCTCTACTGTTGGTAATATTTCATTGGTCGATTATAGTCTGTATTGAATATTTGGCTGTATATTGCTCTACGTTACTGATGGTAGTGAAACAGACAAACACACACACACACACACACACACACACACACACACGTTAACTGATTCTACCTAGGAGTATCTACGACGAGATTTTGCCATGTAGGAGAGAGAGAGAGAGAGAGAGAGAGAGAGAGAGAGAGAGTGGTTAGAGACGATGTCACACATACGAAGTATCCTCTGACGGAGAGAAAAGTTGAAGTCCTAACCACATTGTCAGGGAAATCTGTCATCCAGTCACCGCCACTGTCTCCAGCGTTCCAGTTGCTGCACGTCATTCAGCTACCATTCCTCCCAGCATCTCTGTGGCGATAGTTACCACTCACAGATTACATGGATGATCGGTGTAGTGATCAGGGTCAAGTCAGAAGCAAGCCCATCAACCTCACTCCTCTGTTTCCTTACATGCCACTCATACGAATGACCTCATGATCCTGTGTAATCCATGTTTGTATTATCTGTCTGTATTATCTGTTTGAATTATCTCTGTATGAATCTCTCGTATTCTCCTGTGTTCATTGGTGATCATGTATTTCCAGAATTTCTTCATCTACTTTCATAATCTTCGCATTATATAAAAATGAAACCAGTATTGCCTAACTTCCTTGCGTGCTCGGTCATGTTCCGTGTTCTCTTGTGCTTTTACGCGTCCCGTCACACTTTCTTCAGCGAAAAATTTATATTTGCTTGATTATCATTTTGATGTATCTTCTGTATAGTAAACTGAGATGTACGTTCATGTTTTGGCAGAAAACATAAAGGAACGATTTGTAATGGATTGAATGTGCTCAACCAGAACTTATCCCTGGAAGTTCTTTGGTAACCTTGGCGAGTCCTAATACTTGATGAGTTGGACCAGGTAGGCCCACTGATTATACGACGTCATCCGTATGTGTCGTCGCTGCTGATGACGACGTCACAGGCGCCGTCTTGTCGCGCAGCTGTTGTAGTGGCCGTATTTTTCTTACAGGGTTTTCGGTCGCCTCTCATGTTCGTTGGTAATCTTCGCTAGCATTGTTTGTGTACTACGGAGGAGAGTTGTACGCTCTTGTTGTCCAGTCTCTTACCCCTGTATATCTGTTAAGTGTTACGCTTACGATTTAGCAGTGCATTCTGCTCCATTTGTCTATCCCAGTTGTGCACGACGGAAGTGAGTGACACATTGTTATTCCCTCAGGCATGGAGGCCTTGGAGACGGCGTTGGGGTATTGGGAGGACGCCCTGTCGGCCTACACAGCCGGGGTGACGGGTGGAGTGGCACTCACCTCACAGGAGGAGGCAGAGTTCACGGCGCTCCTCCAGAGGGTTATCGATGATGCTTACAGCCTACAGGACCAATGTGAACACCTCTTCCTTCATCAGGTAAGATTACTGATGTCTTATCGCTGTATTAATGTCTCCCTGCCATTTCTTTAAACAGGAATTCGATTTAAGTCCAGTATCCAATTTAAACTGCAAAGTATCGGTTAGTTGTCGGATCGATAATGTCCTATCAGGGTGGAGAGTTTCATTGTTTTTGTATGCTTAACTTGGTTTAAGAGATGATTGGATGTGGTCAGAGAGGCATACGTGTGTGTGTGTGTGTGTGTGTGTGTGTGTGTGTGTGTGTGTATGTGTGATTACTGTTCGTTTGCTGTGGAGAGTTTTACGCTTATGTGTGGAGGTAATAATTGAGGTACCTGGGTAATTGTGGGAGCACGTAGTCAATGATGTAGAAGCCATAGTAATAATGGGAGTACCACAGTAATGATGGAGGTACTTAGCTAATGGTGGAGGCACTAATGACAGTCTATCTGGATAATGAAAGAGGTACTAGTAATTACATAGGTACCTGGGTAATGATAGGATTCGTAGATAATGATGGAAGTACGTGGGTAATGACATATGTAACACTAATGATCTCAAGTACACGGGGATGTGAGGTGGGCCAGCAAATTGGAGGAGAAGGTAACCCACCCGGGTGTGAAGGGTAGGCCAACATCATGAGAATGTAACTCGGACATCCTTCTGCAGCATTCTGTGTTGTTCCGGTCATCAAGTGCAACGCCTGTGCCCTCGGAGGCGACCTTCGAGATGTATGATCGTCGGACGCTCACCTCCGCCTCTTCCTACGAGTCCTTTGTGTCCGCCACGGGTGATGTGAGAACCTCCGATCCTTGTTCATTTTTATCTATGGTTATCAGTGATATTGGATTAGTGGAGTCAGTCCTTTAAGGTTTTATATAAGAATAATGTTTTATTTCATTGATGATGGTATGTGAAGTGTATTTCCCAAGATATATATATATATATATATATATATATATATATATATATATATATATATATATATATATATATATATATATATATATATATATATATTGCTTTTGGAGCATTAAGAAAACAGTTTTGTCAAAAGTTTGTCTCGTCTTATAAGAATTGCTTTTGGAGTATAAAGAAAACATTTTTTGTCAAAACTTTGTCACGTGTCTCTTCAGAAAATCATTTATTTAAGACTTATGTGATTTAGCCGTGTCTTAGAGCGCTCTGCTAAGTGATTATGGCCAAAGTCTCAGTACAGAGTAAAGTTGGGCTGGTCTTTCATAGATGTACCTTAATTTGTGTTAAACTGCCCAAAGATTTCGAGACATGCCGACCCTATTAATGCTGAAAGAACCATCTGTATAGAAGGGCTGGGAGCTGAGCTAACCCCTGATGATCCTTGCTGGATAGAATTAAATGCAGTCATTTTTAAGTAAGTTCACTGTCAGATGTTAACACCCTTAACTACCGCCTCATAAATTCTGTATTCAAGCAAACTCATGAGCGGTATTACTTTTTCCTCTTTATTACAGTCACCATATACACGGTGATTACAGTCACCATATACACGGTGATTACAGTCACCATATACACGGTGATTACAGTCACCATATACACGGTGATTACAGTCACCATATACACGGTGATTACAGTCACCATATACACGGTGATTACAGTCACCATATACACGGTGATTACAGTCACCATATACACGGTGATAACCAGCAGTTGTATTCCACGGACCATAAAGAGGTGCAGTAGTTAAGGATATGAATTGGATGAATTTCATGTGGCATATGAAATCTGGCAACTCTGACAGTAAACCTCTTGAAGACGATGACATGACCCTTGGCTGACTTTTGACCTGATCCATAAGGGTCAGGTCAAGATCATCCTCCCTAAGAGACGTACTGTCATGCATTATGGTTGTAGTGTCATGCTCAAGTGTTGAAGACAGACGTTTGGATAACGATTACATGTTTATAGACAAGGTAAAGTGGATGGTGTGTGACTGATCATCCTTTACTGCTTGGGAAACAGCTGGCCCAACACTGGCCACTGGTTGCTTGACAGTAACTTAGGTCAGGGGTGGATCAAGATTGCTAACCCAATCAACGCTGGCACGAATGGAGGAACCAAGAAAATAGTTGTGATATAATAGAATCAAATATCCCACAAAAAGTTTACTAATGCACTTAGATATCCTGTATGCTTTAACCCTTCCCACTTTCTCTTTCTATCCCTTCCCTTACTTTTTCCTAGGAATCCACCAAAGATTTTGGATATATATCAAAATTTCTCATGCATTGGGAAACATGGATTACAGTATTTCCTCAGATTTATCCTCCAAATAGATTTGAAAAGATGCAGAATATAAAGGGAAAAAACGTCCTCAAACAAAGTTCAGCTTATGGTTGCTGGTCTATTGTGTTCAGTGGTGTTTTTTTTTTCTCATTTTCCCAATGTAAACTTTATACTTTCTTGTGGTATTCAACTTTTGCAGCATTTCAAGTGAGAATATATTATGATCAAATTTAACACTTTGTGAGGCGTGTAGTCGTACATATCGAATGTATAACAGTATTTGACTTGTAAGGTATGTAGAAATGTGCATTTGGAACATAAGAAATTATTTGACTTTGTTTCCTTAGATTGCAGATTTGCGTGACCTGGAGGAGTTTGATGAGGCTCAGTATCCACTTTACCTTGCAGCCCTCAAGCAGCATGAGGAAGGTGGCATACCTTTCAGGTGCCTTTACATTGCATTTATATTTTCACATTATCATCAAATGCAGACTCTGGCTTGGTTAACACATAAATAAGCACACACATGTCACTATATACTCTCCTCATAATGTCATGACATTTCGTTAACACCAACAACCAAGCACCCAGTTTTAATGTGACATGTAGTGCTATGCAGCTGTAATCTAGTGTGAGTGTTTTAATGGCATCTAATGGTGTTAGAAGTGATTGATGAAAAAATAGGTCTTGTAATTAACCCCTGGAGATAGAGGAGAATGAATGCTACCAAATGCCTGCAGAGTTTTGTATGACATGCCTGATGGGTGTGAGCAGGGGCAAGGATACACTCTCCTGTATTGTCGGTTTTTTATTAAAAGACAAAAACAGAGGAATCGGCCATGCAAGCATTTTGCTTCAAAGGCTGAGTCTGGGAAGTCTGAATGTGTGTAGTTGTAACTTGGATGAAAAGAAAGGCAAAACAGGTATTGCATTTAATGGAGGAAATCTAGGTATGGTGACTGAGTGATCACGTTGCTTTCTAGATAGATCATACTAACATAGTAATTTTACAGGAAACTGATTAGAAAGCATATTCTCTTAGGTAGAAAACTGGGTAAACTAGGGAGGAAGCTCAAATTAAGAATAAAAAGCAAAGGTGAGTTGCATGCATGTTACATTTTCTTGCTTGAACTGGCTTTTTGATATTTGATATTGAGGTATTTGGAAAGTGTTACGATTCCAATCCTGGCGAGGTCGCCAAATTTTATATTACGATTCCAATCCTGGCAGGATCGCCAGTTTCTTTTTGGTTACACAACACAGGATAACACTATCTTAAAGTCATGGGAGTAAATCAAACACCAGCATTAAAACTGCTTATAGTAAAAGAACTAACGAGTACAAAATAACAGAAACACATGAATCAGGCACCAATCATTTATGTTAACACTAAACATAAGTTTAACATTTAAGGTAAGATTTCAAACCAGATCTCGTTCCTTTATGACAATTTATCTTCAGTAACGTGATTCAAGATACACTTATTGTTAGACACTTCTATGACGAGTTCCAATACTCTAGCTCACCGAGGTAAGTGGTTTTCTGTCCCAAAGCCCGTAGCCCAAGTGAAGTGTGCAACATAAACTCTACGGTGTTGAACTGCCTTTGTCATTTAGGACAGAGGCAGTTCAACACCGTAGAGTTTATGTCGCGCACTTCCCTCGGCCTACGGGCTTTGGGACAGAGGGAAAACATCTTACCTCGCTGAGCTAGAGAGGAATCGAGGCTCAGCGGGTGTCAGAGGTTTTTATTGCAGGTAGCAACGACTTGCGTCCGCCGTTACCGTATAGTGCCACCCTTGATTGGTTATAGGCTTAAGGTCCAGTTGTGATTGGAGGAGGGTGGCTCCTAAGTGCCACTCCTACTTGACTAGAGGGCCTCAGGTCCACCGATGATTGGAGGAGGGGCCGATAGTGAAACTGCTGGTTGGCTGGAGGATCCTAGGTCCGTCCCACATCTTGCTTAAGGCTCAACTTCCTCTTGTCCTGACAGCGACGACGCTGTACAGGCCATATCTCGTAGGCTGACCCAACCTGACCTCACCAGCTGCCAAGCCTGGGATGAAAGGTCCAAGTGTTGTGGTTAACTGGATTGATGGCCTGGCGCGACCCTCTTGACACCCGCGCGGCCATCTGGAAACTTCAGAGGTGTGGGAACACAGCAGGCCTAATGGTCCTGCTCTCTCCTCGGTCGTCCTGCCCTTAAATATTACTTACACCATAAAGTTGAATGCTTTTAGTCAGTATTTTAGGAATGGTTGTCATGGCTGATTATATTTCAGTAATTGTAGTTATATAGTAGCTTAACTTCTTTTACAGAGATATTCGTACTGAACGGGTCAGATGTGGCAGCGATGTGGAGTACGTATGCAAGGTTCATTGTATACGTTTAGCTTGTCAGCTGCTTTTTGCACAAGAAGATAACAGGCTATATTTTGCTGATTTTGGCAGACAGATACTTACCGACTTAATTGTACGAGCAGATAAGGTAGGCATCCACTGAAACCAGAGCACTGAAACAAAATTTACATAGGGTTATATTTCTAGATATGTCCTTTTCTTATTTAGATGAAAAATGACCCACTATGTCCAGGAAAAGAATCTCTTATGAATGTGTAGAAATTGTTATAGAAATTCTGTTTGTGTGCAAGTTAGTATAAGTAGAAGTTATGAAACATTCAGTGTTAGTTTTATGTTCTTGTTAAATCCTGTCCATTGTTTTTAACGTTTAACCTTTCCATGCTACATCTCACAATTGCAGTCCAATGTAGGGTGGTACTTTGTGTCACAAATATGGCATTGTGTTTCCCATCATTTTACAGGATTAAGTTTCTGCTGAACTTTGGTCTCTTCCGATAACACTAACTCCAACACCCCACCCACACTAGTAAATGGAAGTAAATGTGAGAAAATGTAGAATAAGGATAATGATGTGTAACACCTTGATCTACCTGGAGAGTTGTGCTCCCCTGACTTTCCAGCAAAATGAAATAAAGATTAGTGAATAATAATGAAAGAATACTACAGTATAATCTCTGAAAATGCCAAAATGGAAAACTAGCGACATGAATATATTTTATCCCTGGGGATAGGGGAGAAAGAATACTTCCCACGTATTCCCGGCGTGTCGTAGAAGGCGACTAAAAGGGAAGGGAGCGGGTGGCTGGAAATCCTCCCCTCTCGTTTTTTTTTTTTAATTTTCCAAAAGAAGGAACAGAGAAGGGGGCCAGGTGAGGATATTCCCTCTAAGGCCCAGTCCTCTGTTGATAACGCTACCTCGCTAATGCGGGAAATGGCGAATAGTACGAAAGAAAAGAAAGAATGAATATATTTGTTATTAGTGAGTAATGAGATTCTTTAATTCCTTTAAGGCTCAGTCTTCTGTTGTGGATGCTGTCTCACGCAAGTGGGAAATAACAAACAAGATATATATATATATATATATATATATATATATATATATATATATATATATATATATATATATATATATATATATTCTTTCTTTCAAACTATTCGCCATTTCCCGCATTAGCGAGGTAGCGTTAAGAACAGAGGACTGGGCTTTTGAGGGAATATCCTCACCTGGACCCCTTCTCTGTTCCTTCTTTTGGAATATAAAAAAAAAGAAAAAAAATTTCCAGCCTCCCGCTCCCTTCACTTTTAGACGCCTTCTACGACACGCAGGGAATACGTGGGAAGTATTCTTTCTCCCCTATCCCCAGGGATATATATATATATATATATATATATATATATATATATATATATATATATATATATATATATATATTTTTTTTTTTTTTTTTTTTTTTTTTTTTTTGCTTTGTCGCTGTCTCCCGCGTTTGCGAGGTAGCGCAAGGAAACAGACGAAAGAAATGGCCCAACCCACCCCCATACACATGTATATACATACGTCCACACACGCAAATATACATACCTACACAGCTTTCCATGGTTTACCCCAGACGCTTCACTTGCCCCGATTCAGTCCACTGACAGCACGTCAACCCCGGTATACCACATCGCTCCAATTCACTCTATTCCTTGCCCTCCTTTCACCCTCCTGCATGTTCAGGCCCCGATCACACAAAATCTTTTTCACTCCATCTTTCCACCTCCAATTTGGTCTCCCTCTTCTCCTCGTTCCCTCCACCTCCGACACATATATCCTCTTGGTCAATCTTTCCTCACTCATTCTCTCCATGTGCCCAAACCATTTCAAAACACCCTCTTCTGCTCTCTCAACCACGCTCTTTTTATTTCCACACATCTCTCTTACCCTTACGTTACTTACTCGATTAAACCACCTTACACCACACATTGTCCTCAAACATCTCATTTCCAGCACATCCATCCTCCTGCGCACAACTCTATCCATAGCCCACGCCTCGCAACCATACAACATTGTTGGAACCACTATTCCTTCAAACATACCCATTTTTGCTTTCCGAGATAATGTTCTCGACTTCCACACATTCTTCAAGGCTCCCAGAATTTTCACCCCCTCCCCCACCCTATGATCCACTTCCACTTCCATGGTTCCATCCGCTGCCAGATCCACTCCCAGATATCTAAAACACTTCACTTCCTCCAGTTTTTCTCCATTCAAACTCACCTCCCAATTGACTTTACCCTCAACCCTACTGTACCTAATAACCTTGCTCTTATTCACATTTACTCTTAACTTTCTTCTTTCACACACTTTACCAAACTCAGTCACCAGCTTCTGCAGTTTCTCACATGAATCAGCCACCAGCGCTGTATCATCAGCGAACAACAACTGACTCACTTCCCAAGCTCTCTCATCCCCAACAGACTTCATACTTGCCCCTCTTTCCAAAACTCTTGCATTCACCTCCCTAACAACCCCATCCATAAACAAATTAAACAACCATGGAGACATCACACACCCCTGCCGCAAACCTACATTCACTGAGAACCAATCACTTTCCTCTCTTCCTACACGTACACATGCCTTACATCCTCGATAAAAACTTTTCACTGCTTCTAACAACTTGCCTCCCACACCATATATTCTTAATACCTTCCACAGAGCATCTCTATCAACTCTATCATATGCCTTCTCCAGATCCATAAATGCTACATACAAATCCATTTGCTTTTCTAAGTATTTCTCACATACATTCTTCAAAGCAAACACCTGATCCACACATCCTCTACCACTTCTGAAACCACACTGCTCTTCCCCAATCTGATGCTCTGTACATGCCTTCACCCTCTCAATCAATACCCTCCCATATAATTTACCAGGAATACTCAACAAACTTATACCTCTGTAATTTGAGCACTCACTCTTATCCCCTTTGCCTTTGTACAATGGCACTATGCACGCATTCCGCCAATCCTCAGGCACCTCACCGTGAGTCATACATACATTAAATAACCTTACCAACCAGTCAACAATACAGTCACCCCCTTTTTTAATAAATTCCACTGCAATACCATCCAAACCTGCTGCCTTGCCGGCTTTCATCTTCCGCAAAGCTTTTACTACCTCTTCTCTGTTTACCAAATCATTTTCCCTAACCCTCTCACTTTGCACACCACCTCGACTAAAACACCCTATATCTGCCACTCTATCATCAAACACATTCAACAAACCTTCAAAATACTCACTCCATCTCCTTCTCACATCACCACTACTTGTTATCACCTCCCCATTTGCGCCCTTCACTGAAGTTCCCATTTGCTCCCTTGTCTTACGCACTTTATTTACCTCCTTCCAGAACATCTTTTTATTCTCCCTAAAATTTAATGATATATATATATATATATATATATATATATATATATATATATATATATATATATATATATTTTTTTTTTTTTTTTTCAAACTTTTCGCCATTTCCCGCGTGAGCGAGGTAGCGTTAAGAACAGAGGACTGGGCCTTTTTTGGAATATCCTCACCTGGCCCCCTCTGTTCCTTCTTTTGGAAAATTAAAAAAAAAAAAACGAGAGGGGAGGATTTCCAGCCCCCCGCTCCCTCCCCTTTTAGTCGCCTTCTACGACACGCAGGGAATACGTGGGAAGTATTCTTAATCCCCTATCCCCAGGGATAATATATATATATATATATATATATATATATATATATATATATGTAGATTTATGTGCTGAAAAAGGACTGATGATTGGGAATACCTGGTTTAAAAAGCGAGATATACATAAGTATACTTATGTAAGTAGGAGAGATGGCCAGAGAGCGTTATTGGATTACGTGTTAATTGACAGGCGTGCGAAAGAGAGACTTTTGGATGTTAATGTGCTGAGAGGTGCAACTGGAGGGATGTCTGATCATTATCTTGTGGAGGCTAAGGTGAAGATTAGTATGGGTTTTCAGAAAAGAGGAGTGAATGTTGGGGTGAAGAAGGTGGTGAGAGTAAGTGAGCTTGGGAAGGAGACCTGTGTGGGGAAGTACCAGGAGAGACTGTGTACAGAATGGAAAAAGGTGAGAACAATGGAAGTAAGGGGAGTGGGGGAGGAATGGGATGTATTTAGGGAATCAGTGATGGATTGCGCAAAAGATGCTTGTGGCATGAGAAGAGTGGGAGGTGGGCTGTTTAGAAAGGGTAGTGAGTGGTGGGATGAAGAAGTAAGAGTATTAGTGAAAGAGAAGAGAGAGGCATTTGGACGATTTTTGCAGGGAAAAAATGCAATTGAGTGGGAGAAGTATAAAAGAAAGAGACAGGAGGTCAAGAGAAAGGTGCAAGATGTGAAAAAAAGGGCAAATGAGAGTTGGGGTGAGAGACTATCAGTAAATTTTAGGGAAAATAAAAAGATGTTCTGGAAGGAGGTAAATAGGGTGCGTAAGACAAGGGAGCAAATGGGAACTTCAGTGAAGGGCGTAAATGGGGAGGTGATAACAAGTAGCGGTGATGTCAGAAGGAGATGGAATGAGTATTTTGAAGGTTTGTTGAATGTGTCTGATGACAGAGTGGCAGATATAGGGTGTTTTGGTCGAGGTGGTGTGCAAAGTGAGAGGGTTAGGGAAAATGATTTGGTAAACAGAGAAGAGGTAGTAAAAGCTTTGCGGAAGATGAAAGCCGGCAAGGCAGCAGGTTTGGATGGTATTGCAGTGGAATTTATTAAGAAAGGGGGTGACTGTATTGTTGACTGGTTGGTAAGGTTATTTAATGTATGTATGACTCATGGTGAGGTGCCTGAGGATTGGCGGAATGCGTGCATAGTGCCATTGTACAAAGGCAAAGGGGATAAGAGTGAGTGCTCAAATTACAGAGGTATAAGTTTGTTGAGTATTCCTGGTAAATTATATGGGAGGGTATTGATTGAGAGGGTGAAGGCATGTACAGAGCATCAGATTGGGGAAGAGCAGTGCGGTTTTAGAAGTGGTAGAGGATGTGTGGATCAGGTGTTTGCTTTGAAGAATGTATGTGAGAAATACTTAGAAAAGCAAATGGATTTGTATGTAGCATTTATGGATCTGGAGAAGGCATATGATAGAGTTGATAGAGATGCTCTGTGGAAGGTATTAAGAATATATGGTGTGGGAGGCAAGTTGTTAGAAGCAGTGAAAAGTTTTTATCGAGGATGTAAGGCATGTGTACGTGTAGGAAGAGAGGAAAGTGATTGGTTCTCAGTGAATGTAGGTTTGCGGCAGGGGTGTGTGATGTCTCCATGGTTGTTTAATTTGTTTATGGATGGGGTTGTAAGGGAGGTAAATGCAAGAGTCCTGGAAAGAGGGGCAAGTATGAAGTCTGTTGGGGATGAGAGAGCTTGGGAAGTGAGTCAGTTGTTGTTCGCTGATGATACAGCGCTGGTGGCTGATTCATGTGAGAAACTGCAGAAGCTGGTGACTGAGTTTGGTAAAGTGTGTGGAAGAAGAAAGTTGAGAGTAAATGTGAATAAGAGCAAGGTTATTAGGTACAGTAGGGGTGAGGGTCAAGTCAATTGGGAGGTGAGTTTGAATGGAGAAAAACTGGAGGAAGTGAAGTGTTTTAGATATCTGGGAGTGGATCTGTCAGCGGATGGAACCATGGAAGCGGAAGTGGATCATAGGGTGGGGGAGGGGGCGAAAATTTTGGGAGCCTTGAAAAATGTGTGGAAGTCGAGAACACTATCTCGGAAAGCAAAAATGGGTATGTTTGAGGGAATAGTGGTTCCAACAATGTTGTATGGTTGCGAGGCGTGGGCTATGGATAGAGATGTGCGCAGGAGGATGGATGTGCTGGAAATGAGATGTTTGAGGACAATGTGTGGTGTGAGGTGGTTTGATCGAGTAAGTAACGTAAGGGTAAGAGAGATGTGTGGAAATAAAAAGAGCATGGTTGAGAGAGCAGAAGAGGGTGTTTTGAAATGGTTTGGGCACATGGAGAGAATGAGTGAGGAGAGATTGACCAAGAGGATATATGTGTCGGAGGTGGTGGGAACGAGGAGAAGAGGGAGACCAAATTGGAGGTGGAAAGATGGAGTGAAAAAGATTTTGTGTGATCGGGGCCTGAACATGCAGGAGGGTGAAAGGAGGGCAAGAAATAGAGTGAATTGGAGTCATGTGGTATACAGGGGTTGACGTGCTGTCAGTGGATTGAAGCAAGGCATGTGAAGCGTCTGGGGTAAACCATGGAAAGCTGTGTAGGTATGTATATTTGCGTGTGTGGACGTGTGTATGTACATGTGTATGGGGGGGGGGGTTGGGCCATTTCTTTCGTCTGTTTCCTTGCGCTACCTCGCAAACGCGGGAGACAGCGACAAAGTATAAAAAAAAAAAAAAAAAAAATATATATATATATATATATATATATATATATATATGTTTATTTATTTATTTATTATACTTTATATTTATTTATTGTATATGTATATATATATTTTTTTTTCTTTGTCGCTGTCTCCCACGTTTGCGAGGTAGCGCAAGGAAACAGACGAAAGAAATGGCCCAACCCACACCCATACACATGCCTTGATTCAATCCACTGACAGCACGTCAACCCCGGTATACCACATCACTCCAATTCACTCTATTCTTTGCCCTCCTTTAACCCTCCTGCATGTTCAGGCCCCGATCACACAAAATCTTTTTCACTCCATCTTTCCACCTCCAATTTGGTCTCCCTCTTCTCCTCGTTCCCTCCACCTCCGATACATATATCCTCTTGGTCAATCTTTCCTCACTCATTCTCTCCATGTGACCAAACCATTTCAAAACACCCTCTTCTGCTCTCTCAACCACGCTCTTTTTATTTCCACACATCTCTCTTACCCTTACGTTACTTACTCGATTAAACCACCTTACACCACACATTGTCCTCAAACATCTCATTTCCAGCACATCCATCCTCCTGCGCACAACTCTATCCATAGCCCACGCCTCGCAACCATACAACATTGTTGGAACCACTATTCCTTCAAACATACCCATTTTTGCTTTCCGAGATAATGTTCTCGACTTCCACACATTCTTCAAGGCTCCCAGAATTTTCACCCCCTCCCCCACCCTATGATCCACTTCCACTTCCATGGTTCCATCCGCTGCCAGATCCACTCCCAGATATCTAAAACACTTCACTTCCTCCAGTTTTTCTCCATTCAAACTCACCTCCCAATTGACTTTACCCTCAACCCTACTGTACCTAATAACCTTGCTCTTATTCACATTTACTCTTAACTTTCTTCTTTCACACACTTTACCAAACTCAGTCACCAGCTTCTGCAGTTTCTCACATGAATCAGCCACCAGCGCTGTATCATCAGCGAACAACAACTGACTCACTTCCCAAGCTCTCTCATCCCCAACAGACTTCATACTTGCCCCTCTTTCCAAAACTCTTGCATTCACCTCCCTAACAACCCCATCCATAAACAAATTAAACAACCATGGAGACATCACACACCCCTGCCGCAAACCTACATTCACTGAGAACCAATCACTTTCCTCTTTTCCTACACGTACACATGCCTTACATCCTCGATAAAAACTTTTCACTGCTTCTAACAACTTGCCTCCCACACCATATATTCTTAATACCTTCCACAGAGCATCTCTATCAACTCTATCATATGCCTTCTCCAGATCCATAAATGCTACATACAAATCCATTTGCTTTTCTAAGTATTTCTCACATACATTCTTCAAAGCAAACACCTGATCCACACATCCTCTACCACTTCTGAAACCACACTGCTCTTCCCCAATCTGATGCTCTGTACATGCCTTCACCCTCTCAATCAATACCCTCCCATATAATTTACCAGGAATACTCAACAAACTTATACCTCTGTAATTTGAGCACTCACTCTTATCCCCTTTGCCTTTGTACAATGGCACTATGCACGCATTCCGCCAATCCTCAGGCACCTCACCGTGAGTCATACATACATTAAATAACCTTACCAACCAGTCAACAATACAGTCACCCCCTTTTTTAATAAATTCCACTGCAATACCATCCAAACCTGCTGCCTTGCCGGCTTTCATCTTCCGCAAAGCTTTTACTACCTCTTCTCTGTTTACCAAATCATTTTCCCTAACCCTCTCACTTTGCACACCACCTCGACCAAAACACCCTATATCTGCCACTCTATCATCAAACACATTCAACAAACCTTCAAAATACTCACTCCATCTCCTCACATCACCACTACTTGTTATCACCTCCCCATTTGCGCCCTTCACTGAAGTTCCCATTTGCTCCCTTGTCTTACGCACTTTATTTACCTCCTTCCAGAACATCTTTTTATTCTCCCTAAAATTTAATGATATATATATATATATATATATATATATATATATATATATATATATATATATATATATATATATATATTTTTTTTTTTTTTTCAAACTTTTCGCCATTTCCCGCGTGAGCGAGGTAGCGTTAAGAACAGAGGACTGGGCCTTTTTTGGAATATCCTCACCTGGCCCCCTCTGTTCCTTCTTTTGGAAAATTAAAAAAAAAAAAACGAGAGGGGAGGATTTCCAGCCCCCCGCTCCCTCCCCTTTTAGTCGCCTTCTACGACACGCAGGGAATACGTGGGAAGTATTCTTAATCCCCTATCCCCAGGGATAATATATATATATATATATATATATATATATATATATATATATATATATATATATATATATATATTTATTTATTTATTTATTTATTATACTTTATATTTATTTATTGTATATGTATATATATATTTTTTTTTCTTTGTCGCTGTCTCCCACGTTTGCGAGGTAGCGCAAGGAAACAGACGAAAGAAATGGCCCAACCCACACCCATACACATGCCTTGATTCAATCCACTGACAGCACGTCAACCCCGGTATACCACATCACTCCAATTCACTCTATTCTTTGCCCTCCTTTCACCCTCCTGCATGTTCAGGCCCCGATCACACAAAATCTTTTTCACTCCATCTTTCCACCTCCAATTTGGTCTCCCTCTTCTCCTCGTTCCCTCCACCTCCGATACATATATCCTCTTGGTCAATCTTTCCTCACTCATTCTCTCCATGTGACCAAACCATTTCAAAACACCCTCTTCTGCTCTCTCAACCACGCTCTTTTTATTTCCACACATCTCTCTTACCCTTACGTTACTTACTCGATCAAACCACCTCACACCACACATTGTCCTCAAACATCTCATTTCCAGCACATCCATCCTCCTGCGCACAACTCTATCCATAGTCCACGCCTTGCAGCCATACAACATTGTTGGAACCACTATTCCCTCAAACATACCCATTTTTGCTTTCCGAGATAATGTTCTCGACTTCCACACATTCTTCAAGGCTCCCAGAATTTTCGCCCCCTCCCCCACCCTATGATCCACTTCCGCTTCCATGGTTCCATCCGCTGCCAGATCCACTCCCAGATATCTAAAACACTTCACTTCCTCCAGTTTTTCTCCATTCAAACTCACCTCCCAATTGAATTGACCCTCAACCCTACTGTACCTAATAACCTTGCTCTTATTCACATTTACTCTTAACTTTCTTCTTTCACACACTTTACCAAACTCAGTCACCAGCTTCTGCAGTTTCTCACATGAATCAGCCACCAGCGCTGTATCATCAGCGAACAACAACTGACTCACTTCCCAAGCTCTCTCATCCCCAACAGACTTCATACTTGCCCCTCTTTCCAAAACTCTTGCATTCACCTCCCTAACAACCCCATCCATAAACAAATTAAACAACCATGGAGACATCACACACCCCAGCCGCAAACCTACATTCACTGAGAACCAATCACTTTCCTCTCTTCTTACACGTACACATGCCTTACATCCTCGATAAAAACTTTTCACTGCTTCTAACAACTTTCCTCCCACACCATATATTCTTAATACCTTCCACAGAGCATCTCTATCAACTCTATCATATGCCTTCTCCAGATCCATAAATGCTACATACAAATCCATTTGCTTTTCTAAGTATTTCTCACATACATTCTTCAAAGCAAACACCTGATCCACACATCCTCTACCACTTCTGAAACCACACACATATATTTAGTTATTTATTATTTATTTATTATACTTAATCACTGTTTCCCCTGTCAGCGAGGTAGCGCTAGGAAACAGCTGAAGAATGGCCTGTCCACTCTTATACACATATACATACATATACATATCAACATATACATACATATACATACACAAACATATACATACATACACATGTACATATTCATGCTTGCTTCCATTCATCCATTCCTATTGCTACCTTGCTTGTCCATGATGATAGTATGAAGGTAAAATTGCACTTCAGTAGTTCATACAATTTTACCTAACATTTAATTTTTCTGTACATGTGGCACAACATATTTCGTGTAGACAATCCGCCTCATCAGGCCCCCTTCTCTGTTCCTTCTTTTGGAAAATTAAAAACGAGAGGGGAGGATTTCCAGCTTCCTGCTCCCTCCCCTTTAAGTCTTCCACAACATGCAGGGAATACGTGGGAAGTATTCTTTCTCCCCTATCCACATTAAAATGAAACATGATAAGTTCCTAAGTGCACTTTCATTTAGTGATCATATCGTAAAAGGAGATACTAGAATGAGATAGAAGACGTAGAACAGTCAGATATTATACAATGGCTAAGACGCCATTGGTAAACAGGCATTACCGGTTGGGGGTGTTTGGGTTGGTGTTCGGGTCTGGCATCATGCATATCATAAGATTTTTATTATGTGGACAGGAAAGGGAACAGTTTCCAAATTTTGCCTATGACAAAACTATCAAGTTTATATAAACCATCACAAAAATTAATGTTTTTGACATGATTAAACAAAGCATTTAACTCCTACCGAATTACGATGGAAAGATATAGTGAAAAAGATTTCGAGGGATCGGGGCCTGTACATATAGGAGGATAAAAGGCGTACAAGGAATAGAGTGAATTGGAATGATTGGGTATACTGGAGTCGATGTGTTGTCAGTGGACTGATCCAGGGCATGTGAAATGTCTAGGTCAAACCATGGAAAGGTCTATGGAGCATGGATATGGTTTCAGTGCATTACACATGACAGCTAGAGATCGAGTGTGAATGAATGTGGTCTTTTTTGTCTGCTACCTTGTTGCAGCATGGGTAGTTATGCTGTTTTTGTGGAGCAGGGTAGTGCTAGGAATGGATGAAGGCAAACTAGTATGAATATGTACATGTCTATATATGACTGTGTATGTGTATGTATATTTGTATATGTTGACATGTATATGTATGTATATGTGCGTGTATGGGAGTTTTGCACATATATGTGAATATTTGTGGATGGGCTGTTCTTTGTTTCCTGGCGCTACCTCACTGACCCAGGAAGTGGCAATCATGTATGATGAATTAGATAGAATAAATGTATATGTAATAAGAGAAGCAATGTTGGCATGTGCAAAAGATGCATGTGGCTTGAGAAAAGTGGGAGGCGGGCAGATTAGAAAGGGTAGAGGGTGGTGGGATGAAGAAATAAAGTTGTTAGTAAGAGAGAAAAGAGAGGCATTTAGTTGATACTTACAAGGAAGGAGTGTAAATGACTGGGAAATGTATAAAAGAAAGTGACAGGAGGTCAAGAGGAAAGTGCAAGGGTTAAAAAAGTTGGCAAGTGAGAGTTAAGGTGAAAGAGTATCATTAAACTTTTGAGAGAATAAAAAGGTGTTTTGGAAGGAGGTAAATAGATTTGTTGAATGTGTTTGATGATAGAGTGGCAGATGTAGGGTGTTTTGGTCGGGGTGGTGTGCGAAGTGAGAGAGTCAGGGAGAATGGTTTGGTTAAGAGAGACAAGGTAGTGAAAGTTTTGCGGGAGATGAAATCTGGCAAGGCGGTGGGTTTCAATGGTATTGCTATAGAATTTACTAAGAAAGGGGGGTGACTGTGTTGTTGATTGGTTGGTAAGGATATTCATTGTATACATGGATCATGGTGAAATGCCTGAGAATTGGCGGAATACATGTAAAGTGCCATTGTACGAAGGCAGTGACGGTATAAAGGTGAGTGTTCAAACAACAGAGGCATAAGTTTGTTGAGTATTCCTCAGAAATTGTGTGGGAGGGTATTGATTGAGAGGGTAAAGGCATGCACAGAGCATCAGATTGGGGAAGAGCACTGTGGTTTCAGAAGTGGTAGAGGATGTGTGGGTCAGGTGTTTGCTGTAAAGAATGTGTGTGAGAAATACTTAGAAAAACAGATGGATTTGTTTGTAGCTTTTATGGATCTGGAGAATGCATGTGGTAGGGTTGATAGAGATGCTTTGTGGAAGGTATCAAGAGTGTGTGGTGTGGGACTTAAGTTGCTGGAAGCAGTGAAAAGTTTTTACCAAGGATATGTAGCATTTGTGATAGAGTGTAAGAAAGTAAATTCTAGATTGATATGGGTAAAACTGAAAGTTGATGGAGAGAGATGGGTGATTATTGGTGCATATGCACCTGGGCATGAGAAGAAAGATCATGAGAGGCAAGTGCTTTGGGAGCAGCTGAATGAGTGTGTTAGTGGTTGTGATGCACAAGACCGGGTTATAGTGATGGATGATTTAAATGCAAAGGTGAGTAATGTGGCAGTTGAGGGAATAATTGGTATACATGGGGTGTTCAGTGTTGTAAATGGAAATGGTGAAGAGATTGTAGATTTATGTGCTGAAAAAGGACTGGTGATTGGGAATACCTGGTTTAAAAAGCGAGATATACATAAGTATACATATGTAAGTAGGAGAGATAGCCAGAGAGCGTTATTGGATTACGTGTTCATTGATAGGCGCGTGAAAGAGAGACTTTTGGATGTTAATGTGCTGAGAGGTGCAACTGGAGAGATGTCTGATCATTATCTTGTGGAGGCGAAGGTGAAGATTTGTAGGGGTTTTCAGAAAAGAAGAGAGAATTTTGGAATGAAGAGGGTGGTGAGAGTAAGTGAGCTTGGTAAGGAGACTTATGTGAGGAAGTACCAGGAGAGACTGAGTACAGAATGGAAAAAGGTGAGAACAAAGGAGGTAAGGGGAGTGGGGGAGGAATGGGGTGTATTTAGGGAGGCACTGATGGCTTGCGCAAAAGATGCTTGTGGCATGAGAAGCGTGGGAGGTGGGTTGATTAGAAAGGGTAGTGAGTGGTGGGATGAATAAGTAAGATTATTAGTGAAAGAGAAGAGAGAGGCATTTGGATGATTTTTGCAGGGA
Source organism: Panulirus ornatus (assembly GCF_036320965.1). Classification (NCBI taxonomy): domain Eukaryota; kingdom Metazoa; phylum Arthropoda; class Malacostraca; order Decapoda; family Palinuridae; genus Panulirus; species Panulirus ornatus. The sequence continues at coordinate 8,545,356 of NC_092264.1, forward strand.
AAAAATGCAAATGAGTGGGAGATGTATAAAAGAAAGCGGCAGGAGGTCAAGAGAAAGGTGCAAGAGGTGAAAAAGAGGGCTAATGAGAGTTGGGGTGAGAGAGTATCATGAAATTTTAGGGAGAATAAAAAGATGTTTTGGAAGGAGGGAAATAAAGTGCATAAGACAAGGGAGCAAGTGGGAACTTCAGTGAAGGAGGCTAATGGGGAGGTGATAACAAGTAGTGGTGATGTGAGAAGGAGACGGAGTGAGTATTTTGAAGGTTTGTTGAATGTGTTTGATGATAGAGTGGCAGATATAGGGTGTTTTGGTCAAAGTGGTGTGCAAAGTGTGAGGGTTGAGGAAAATGATTTGGTAAACAGAGAAGAGGTAGTAAAAGCTTTGCGGAAGATGAAAGCCGTCAAGGCAGCAGGTTTGGATGGTATTGCAGTGGAATTTATTAAAAAAGGGGTTGACTGTATTGTTGACTGGTTGGTAAGGTTATTTAATGTATGTATGACTCATGGTGAGGTGCCTGAGGGTTGTCGGAATGCTTGCATAGTGCCATTGTACAAAGGCAAAGGGATAAGAGTGAGTGCTCAAATTACAGAGGTATAAGTTTGTTGAGTATTCCTGGTAAATTATATGGGAGGGTATTGATTGAGAGGGTGAAGGCATGTACAGAGCATCAGATTGGGGAAGAGCAGTGTGGTTTCAGAAGTGGTAGAGGATGTGTGGATCAGGTGTTTACTTTGAAGAATGTATGTGAGAAATACTTAGAAAAGCAAATGGATTTGTATGTAGCATTTATGGATCTGGAGAAGGCATATGATAGAGTTGATAGAGACGCTTTGTGGAAGGTATTAAGAATATATGATGTGGGAGGCAAGTTGTTGGAAGCAGTGAAAAGTTTTTATCGAGGATGTAAGGCATGTGTACGTGTAGGAAGAGAGGAAAGTAATTGGTTCTCAGTGAATGTAGGTTTGCAGCAGGGGTGTGTGATGTCTCCATGGTTGTTTAATTTGTTTATGGATGGGGTTGTTAGGGAGGTGAATGCAAGAGTTTTGGAAAGAGGGGCAAGTATGCAGTCTGTTGTGGATGAGACAGCTTGGGAAGTGAGTCAGTTGTTGTTCGCTGATGATACAGCGCTAGTGGCTGATTCGGGTGAGAAACTGCAGAAGCTGGTGACTGAGTTTGGTAAAGTGTGTGAAAGAAGAAAGCTGAGAGTAAATGTGAATAAGAGCAAGGTCATTAGGTACAGTAGGGTTGAGGGTCAAATCAATTTGGAGGTAAGTTTGAATGGAGAAAAACTGGAGGGAGTAAAGTGTTTTAGATATCTGGGAGTGGATCTGGCAGTGGATGGAACCATGGAAGCGGAAGTGAATCATAGGGTGGGGGAGGGGGCGAAAATTCTGGGAGCCTTCAAGAATTTTTGGAAGTCGAGAACATTATCTCGGAAAGCAAAAATGGGTATGTTTGAAGGAATAGTGGTTCCAACAATGTTGGATGGCTGCGAGGTGTGGGCTATGGATAGAGTTGTGTGCAGGACGGTGGATGTGCTGGAAATGAGATGTTTGAGGACAATATGTGGTGTGAGGTGGTTTGATCGAGTAAGTAATGTAAGGGTAAGAGAGATGTGTGGAAATAAAAAGAGTGTGGTTGAGAGAGCAGAAGAGGGTGTTTTGAAATGGTTTGGTCACATGGAGAGAATGAGTGAGGAAAGATTGACCAAGAGGATATATGTGTCAGAGGTGGAGGGAACGAGGAGAAGTGGGAGACCAAATTGGAGGTGGAAAGATGGAGTGAAAAAGATTTTGAGTGATCGGGGCCTGAACATGCAGGAGGGTGAAAGGCATGCAAGGAATTGAGTGAATTGGAACAATGTGGTATACCGGGGTTTACGTGCTGTCAATGGATTGAACCGGGGCATGTGAAGTGTCTGGGGTAAACCATGGATAGTTCTGTGGGGCCTGGATGTGGAAAGGGAGCCGTGGTTTCGGTGCATTATTACATGACAGCTGGAGACTGAGTGTGAATGAATGTGGCCTTTGTTGTCTTTTCCTAGCGCTACCTCGCACACATAAGGGGGGAGGGGGTTGTTATTCCATGTGTGGCGAGGTGGCGATAGGCAGACAGTATGAATTATGTACATGTGTATATATGTATATGTCTGTGTGTGTATATATATGTATACATTGAGATGTATAGGTATGTATACTTGCGTGTGTGGACGTGTATGTATATACATGTGTATGTGGGTGGGTTGGGCCATTCTTTCGTCTGTTTCCTTGCGCTACCTCGCTAACGTGGGAGACAGCGACAAAGCAAAGTAAATAAATGAATGAATAATAAATGTAGCATTTGTACGTGTAGGAAGAGAGGAGAGTGATTGATTCTCAGTGAAGGTCTGTCTGTGGCAGGGATGTGTGATGTCCCCATGGTTGTTTAATTTGTTTATGGATGCGGTGGTTAGGAAGGTAAATGTAAGAGTTTTGGAGAGAGGGGTAAGTAAGCAGTCTGTTGGGGATGAGAGGGCCTGAGAGGTGAGGCAGTTGTTGTTCACTGAAGATACAACTATAGTGGGTGATTCAAGTGAGAAACTGCAGAATTTGGTGACTGAGTTTGGAAAAGTGTGTGAAAGGAAAAAATTGAGTGTAAATGTGAATAAGAGTAAGGTTATTAGGTTCAATAGGGTTGAGGGACAAGTTAATTGGGATGTAAGTTTGAATGGAGAAAAATTGGTGAAAGTGAAGTGTTTTAGATACCTGGGAGTGGTCTTAGCAGTGAATGGAACCATGGAAGCATAAGTGAATCACAGGATGGGGAGAGGGCAAAGGTTCTTGGAGTGATGAAGAATGTGTGGAAGGAAGAACATTATCTTGAAGAGCAAAAATGGGTATGTTTAAAGGAATAGTGGTTCCAACAATAGTATATGGTTGTGAGGTATGAGCCATAAATAGAGTTGTACGGAGGAGGTTAGATGTGTTGGAAATGAAATGTTTGAGGACAGAATGTGGTGTGAGGTGGTTTGATTAAGTAATGAAAGGGTAAGAGAGCTATGTGGAAATATAAAGAGTGTGGTTGAGAGAGCAGAAGAGAGTGTGTTGAAATGTTTTGGTCACATGGAGAGAATGAGTAAGGAAAGATTGACAAAGAGGATTTATGTGTCAGAGTTGGAGGGAACAAGGAGAAGCGGGAGACCAAATTGGAGGTTGAAGGATGGAGTGGAAAGATTTTGAGTGATCGGGGCCTGAACATACAGGGGGGTGAGAGGCGTGCAAGGAATAGAGTGAATTGGAACAATGTGGTATATGGGGGTTAACGTGCTGTCACTGGACTGAATCAAGGCATATGAAATGTATGGGGGGCCTGGATGTGGATAGGAAGCTGTGGCTTTGGTGCATGACACACAATAGCTAGAGACTGAGTGTGAATGAATATGGCCTTTTTTGTCTGTTTTCCTGGTGCTACCTTACTGAAGCAGGGGGTTGCAATGCTGTTTCCTTTGGGGCGGGGTAGCACTAGGAATGGATGAAGGCAAGCAAGTATGAATATGTATGGCAAGTATGTATGAAAATTGAAAAATGAGTGGATGGTTCTTTCTTAGTTTGTTTCCTGGTGCTACCTTGCTAACATGGGAAACAGCAATCAAATATAATAGAGAAATAGATATGATGTATGTATGCATATATACATACTAAAATGAATTAGATTTAACTTGAATTCATTTATCTAGACTAGAGTAACCATTGATTCTGCAGGATCCGAAAGATGTAATTCAAGCCTATGATGATATGCTGGAATTCCTTGAGAACTGTGACTGGGCAACAGTGGAGACAGAACTTCAGGGACGTGGTGTTAAAGCAATTACATTTTATGATGTTGTCCTTGACTTTATATTGATGGATGCATTTGATGATCTTGAAAATCCCCCTTCTTCTGTAACTGCAGTCGTACAAAACAGATGGCTCTCAAATGGATTTAAAGAATCTGTAAGTTTATTCTTATCATATTACTTTAGACATTTCTGTGGATTATAATTTTGCTCCATTAAATCAGTAAGCTGCATGTTTCAGAACATTGATCGTAGTGTCATTGTTAGCTAGGCCATGAATAGTTGCAAAACCTTTTCTGTAAATGCCTTATCAAATATCTATACCATATGTATACCAAATATCTGATAAGCATCATATCTAGGCCCTCAACAGATTCCTAGATCCCCCATTGGAATTTTGTGATACTGTTCTTTTTCCCACAGTGAAGAAATTCGAAACATGGATTTTCCCCAGATGTAAGTTGTAAGTAAAGTGCACTGAGAAATAGTTTATCACGAATGTTAAGACTTTGTATAGTGGCATAAGAATGTACAGTGATTATATATTGTGTTATTATTTATCTCCCGTAGGGTAAGCTCCCACACATTCTCAAAATATGATTTCACACATTCTCAAATTCTTTGATTCACACATGGATTGCATTTTCCTTTTTCTTTCTTTTCCTTAATCTTCCTATGTCTTTCATACTCTCATATAATATTTTTGATGAGTCAACTCTCATTTTTTTATAGGCTGTTAGGAATTACCACACTGATATTCAGAATTTTTAAGCAGATTCTTCTTATTAGTGGTAAAGGACTTTTGAATGTTGACAGAATTGTGAATTGACTAAAGTCTTGAGGAAAGGTTGATATTGAGTACCTTGCCTTTGATGGAAATTTTGTATTGGATATGGAAATAAATGTTATTTTCTTGAACAATCAATTTGTTTAGGTTATTTTGTATTGACTAATAAACATAACGTTGTTTATTTCATATATAGGCACTGTGCACTGCTGTATGGAGTGTACTGAAGGCCAAGAGGCGAATGCTGAAGTACCAAGATGGCTTTATAGCACACTTTTATAATGTCTCTGGGCACCTTTCTCCAGTTCTTGCTTGGGGATTTATGGGACCAGATGAAAGTTTCAGGGAGCTTTGCATGTTTTTCAAGGTAATATCTTTGGAATTTGTAGAATATCGAAAAAATTGAATTGGAGTTCTTAGATTAGAATAAGCCAAGATTATATTATGTTTTGTTTGTTTGAGTTATACATAAACTATGTAAAGAATTAGAGCTAGCAACATAGGTGGATGTGGATGGAACAAGAAGGGGGAAACCAAACTGGAAATAGAAGGATGGATTGAAAAAGATCTTGAGTGGTCACAGTCTGAACATGTTGGAGGATGAAAGGCAGGCAAGGGATAGAGTGAAATGGAATGATGCTTTATACTGGGGTCAGTGTTCTTTCATGGACTGAACCAGGGTATGTGAAGCATCTGGGGGTAAACCATGGAAAGGTCTGTGGGGCTTGGTTGTGGATAGGTAGCTGTGGTTTTAGTGCATTACACATAACTGCTAAAGAATGAATGTAAACAGATGTGGCCTTTCTTTGTCTGTTCCTGGTGCTACCTTGCTAACACAGAAAAAGGTGATCAGGTATGAAAAATAAACTACTGAAAGTTAGCATCGCTAAGGAAGATTCTTAACAAATGAGAATTTGTATAATAACTCAATTTTTTCTTGTTTCAGGATCAAATTTTAGGGCTACTTCAGGATTTGTTTAGTTTTAGTACTGCACACTACACTACTGTGGAAGAACTGGCTGCTGATGTTTTGACCTTAACGAGGGAACATTTTGAGGCTATATCCCAGAGACTTGCTTTATAGAGGTTATGTATTACTGTTTCATATTCTTTGTTTTCATACAATTCCTGGTGTTTCTGTTTATGTTCACATAGTGAACATTTTTATGAATGATTTGATGTTAGAAATAAGACTCTGCAGTTTTCAAGTTATCAGTATTATCTTGCTATAATTAACTTAGAAAGATCAGTAACTGGCAAAAAATTGAGATGAATGCATTGTGTATTGCAGGAGAATATCAGAAATCCATGTTTCCAAGAATCATAAACTCTCAAAATCCATGGTCCAACATATTCAAGGTTAAAGTTCATTGAAATTTGAGTAAGTCTTTTTAGAGTTAGTAGCTCTGTATACCTTTTGATAAATATATATTTGTGTATGTAACGAGCAAACTACATTTTGGGCATATATTACGTATGAAGGCCCCAGAATCTGAAGCTATTATTTCCATAATCTCAAAAAATCCAAAATCCCCCCATTGCTTGGTCCGAGGAATTATGAGTATTTGATATTCTATCTGTACCTGAAAATTTGTTTTCCTAAGTAGCAAAATATTTATAATTCAAATGATTGTATCATAATGCTAATGTGTGTATATATGTATTTTTCTGTAGATTCCTTTGAATGACTACATTCTTAGGTTTTCCAGTATGCTCCAGCATGGAGTTTTGTATAAACATGAGATATATAGATAAGTGTTTGTAATGTGGAGTATAGCAAAAGGCTGCAATGCCCTATTCCTCACTTAAGGTATTTGTTTGTTTTTATTTGTTTCTTGTGGAGGAAATCAGAATGATGCTATAGTAAAGAAAAAGATTAGATTTTTTATAGAGAGGGGATTTCCTCTTAACCAGGGCATGTATGGGATGGATGAAATGGCTGCCTTGCTTAATCCATATCAGAGCTCGCCAAATGATGAATAGCTGTCGGTGCATTAAAAAAAAGAATATCATTCAGCTTGAATAACTACCAAATAATTATTAACAGGCATTTATCATTCAGATGACATACTGCCCAACCCATTCCATCATTAACTCCAGCTGCTAATGTCAAGAGTGTTTGCATTTTCTTATATATACAAGAAATCCAAGGGATTATAGTCAAAGCAGGGTAGGCAGGGGTCATACCCTTTTTTCTCAGGCTCACATAGGCAGTAGCACAAAAAGAAGTTTTTTTTTTTCTGTCATGTAATGGGCTTGAGGAATCAAGGGATAGCATCTCACTTGTAGATGTTACATGAATTCTGTTATCAGAATTCATTCCAAAGAGTAGACTGCCTAACATGACGAGAAAATGTTGTTGGAGATTTGAAGCACAAGGTAGACCTGCTAGGTATTTTTAACTTAGGTGCTATATTAGAACAGAATTTACCAAAAGGAAGACTATGAAATTAGGAATGATGTTTGTTACACAGAGCTAACAGCTAACTTGCGTGAAAAGCAGAAGTGCAAAGAGTTTATGGAATTCATAGATGAATAACTAGTTTATTTAGGAGCATACTGTTTCAGGAACTTGGATATATGATGCATAGCAGAATGTATTTGTAGATAGCAGTGTTGCAATTACAGCTAAATATTGTTACAAGGAATCTCATGACTGGTTAAGTTCTCTTAAAAAAGAATTTCTAATCTCCAGGATACCTTATGTGCAGACAAGGCAGTCATCGTCAAGATTTTTTGAAACACTATAATTACATTTTGATCTATTAATGTTGATTTAGTCATACTGCAGATCTTTAATGTTAAAATTAGGGCACATCCCCATCTGCACTTTCATATGATGACCTTTCATAAGGATTTATACTGCCAGCTCTCATGCTCAAGTGTGAAAGGTGGACATGGAACAGAGTAGACAGTTCTAAGATTCAGGCTGCAAAAATAATGAAAGCAGATGGGATAGGGTTACTAATGGTGAAGTGTGCAGGAGTTGTGGTTTATCAAAGTTAGGAAAAAGCATTTGGTGTGGTGTCGTAGGATAAGTTAAAAGAAATACCTTGAAGTGGTTTGGTCATGTGGAAAGGATGCTTGACAAGTCTGGTAAAGAAGCTATGTTAGAGTAAGGTGGAAGGAGATAGTAAAGGGAATACAGCTAGCTCCCTAGGAAGGAAAGATGTGGGAGTATCTTATGGAGAGGTATCAGGAAGGTATTAAGAGGTTGGAGCATGCTGGAGAGGTGTGTTTGGGTAAAGCAAACTGGAAACTTTTTTGTAATGGACACTTCCCAATATGGAATTTACCAAGGGGAACAAGGCAGTGGAGATACAGATAGATAAAATCATAGACATTACAACACCAATTCTGGAAAGCATCACTTGTTGAAATGTAGTCTTCATTTTCAAGCTTGTTTCATATTGGGACATGTTGCCACATTTTTTTCATGGTACTTTGCCACAACCATTTCTCTGATAGCATTGACACAGTTGTTTTATAAACACTCAAAGCTAGGATATTTACTTACTTATCCCATACCAAGGCCCCTTTCCTGGGGCTCTTACAGTACTCAGAAGGCAACCACATCCACTGTATGGGACCAACTTAAAGAATTGTGTTGATGCTATGTGTCTTAGTATGAAGAGTGGAGGGAAGTAAAGCATTGCCTATATTTGGTGTCTTCTGTTTGGTAGATGCAATTGGTCTTAAGCAGACTCATAACAAGGTAAACTGATGTTTGTAATATCACAGACATGGGTGGTGTCCAGAATGCAAATGAGAAAGTTTGATTTATGTTTGTCTTGGTGATGTAGTTTTGGGTGGATGTGTGTCTGATGCAATGGAGTTCAAGATTAGTTTAGGAAGGATTAGTGTTTATCTAGTCTTATGTTGTATATATGTGTACTCACTGTGTTCTTTGGCTGTAGTGATCTATGATAGGTGGTTTTGAAGTGTTGTGGGCTCCCACCCAAGTAAGTACTGTTGTATAAGATTGGGTGCTAACATGTTCAGGTGATATGATATAACATGTATTCCTAATTCTCTATATAGGGGTTGAATATTTGTGGTTGTTGAACAGCTGGTCATTGTTCTGAGCTCTCTCTTTTGTGTACTTTGCAGTTTTGTTGTGTTTGCTTCTTAGTGGGTGTGTGACTAGTCATGTGAGGTATAATTTAAAGTGAAATGAATTACTTTCTTGAAGATACTAAGGATTCTCCTTCTTGTCTAAAATTGATGATAGTGAGTGTTTTAAGAGCATTCAGTTAGTGTATGACCTTTATACTGACATTTGTTATAAAGGGAGTGATTGATGTGTTTATCATATGTAATACCTAGTATGGTTTTTGTTGTTAAGTGAAAGTAGATAACCATTTGGGGTAATTTGAGGGTGCAGGTTTGCTCTACTTTTGTTCATGGTTAATAGGGTGATGAAGGGTTCAGTATGATTGCAAACATTCTCTTTTAAACAAGTCAGTATGTTGTATGTGTGAGATGATGTTCCATGTTTGTTTTTGCTTGTGTAGTGGTGGGGTGCTTTGATGTAATTGTGAAGAATTGTCACACTATGGTTTGTTTAGGGTGGGGCTAAGAAGATCATAGAGCAAGATATTGTTGAAAGTAGAAACAGCAGCTCATTTGGGGACTCCATTGCAAAGGAGTATGGCCTGTCTGGATGACCAATGGCTGGCTAATGAATTTAGTCAGCCATTTTCTTTAACTTTTGTGGAGGTTGGTTTCAGGTCCTGTCTGAGGCCAGGCTTTATATGAAAGACAAAAATGAAAAAAGATAGAAAGATTATGAACTACAGAGAAAAAATGTATGTTTATCTGAGAAACTGGACATATCTTATTAAAATGGGGTAGAACATTGCTTTCAGAAAAACATGAGGTCAGGAGACTCAGAGCTTAACAAAATCAGGGATGAAACAAACATCATTATAGCCCACCCTGGAGTTCCCAAGCTACACAGTAATCATGTGATGCAGTAACTGCTGAGATTATGTCATGTTGTATCTATAAAAGACTGGAAAGAGAACCAACATTGCTGAAAAGGGCAAAAGAATGAAGTATTTTCAGAATAAGAGGGATCATGATTGCTTTAGAGTTGTGTCACTGGACTCTGCCCCCTCATGGTTGCACCACAAGAGAAAAGTCACCTTTGGCAAGGCTATAGCATCTTATGTTGATGAAAGGGAGCCCAGCTTTGCCACAGAAATTCTTGCTCCAAAGAATTTCATCAATTACCTGCACCTGATCAGATTGGGGAAGAGCAGTGTGGTTTCAGAAGTGGTAGAGGATGTGTGGATCAGGTGTTTGCTTTGAAGAATGTATGTCAGAAATACTTAGAAAAGCAAATGGATTTGTATGTAGCATTTATGGATCTGGAGAAGGCATATGATAGAGTTGATAGAGATGCTCTGTGGAAGGTATTTAGAATATAGGGTGTGGGAGGCAAGTTGTTAGAAGCAGTGAAAAGTTTTTATCGAGGATGCAAGGCATGTGTACGTGTAGGAAGAGAGGAAAGTGATTGGTTCTCTGTGAATGTAGGTTTGCGGCAGGGGTGTGTGATGTCTCCATGGTTGTTTAATTTGTTTATGGATGGGGTTGTTAGGGAGGTGAATGCAAGAGTTTTGGAAAGAGGGGCAAGTGTGAAGTCTGTTGTGGATGAGAGAGCTTGGGAAGTGAGTCAGTTGTTGTTCACTGATGATACAGCGCTGGTGGCTGATTCATGTGAGAAACTGCAGAAGCTGGTGACTGAGTTTGGTAAAGTGTGTGGAAGAAGAAAGTTAAGAGTAAATGTGAATAAGAGCAAGGTTATTAGGTACAGTAGGGTTGAGGGTCAAGTCAATTGGGAGGTAAGTTTGAATGGAGAAAAACTGGAGGAAGTAAAGTGTTTTAGATATCTGGGAGTGGATCTGGCAGCAGATGGAACCATGGAAGCGGAAGTGGATCATAGGGTGGGGGAGGGGGCGAAAATCCTGGGAGCCTTGAAGAATGTGTGGAAGTCGAGAACATTATCTCGGAAAGCAAAAATGGGTATGTTTGAAGGAATAGTGGTTCCAACAATGTTGTATGGTTGCGAGGCGTGGGCTATGGATAGAGTTGTGCGGAGGAGGGTGGATGTGCTGGAAGTGAGATGTTTGAGGACAATGTGTGGTGTGAGGTGGTTTGATCAAGTAAGTAACGTAAGGGTAAGAGAGATGTGTGGAAATAAAAAGAGCGTGGTTGAGAGAGCAGAAGAGGGTGTTTTGAAATGGTTTGGGCACATGGAGAGAATGAGTGAGGAAAGATTGACCAAGAGGATATATGTGTCGGAGGTGGAGGGAACGAGGAGAAGTGGGAGACCAAATTGGAGGTGGAAAGATGGAGTGAAAAAGATTTTGTGTGATCGGGGCCTGAACATGCAGGAGGGTGAAAGGAGGGCAAGGAATAGAATGAATTGGATCGATGTGGTATACCGGGGTTGACGTGCTGTCAGTGGATTGAATCAAGGCATGGGAAGCGTCTGGGGTAAACCATGGAAAGCTGTGTAGGTATGTATATTTGCGTGTGTGTACGTGTATGTATATACATGTGTCTGGGGGTGGGTTCGGCCATTTCTTTCGTCTGTTTCCTTGCGCTACCTTGCAAACGCGGGAGACAGTGAAAAAAAAAAAAAAACCTGCACCTGAATGAATTGGAGCTGCAGGATCTGGAAAAGAGGTCCCTGAGTAATACCTGGGTTCTGTGGCAATTATAAATGGAATGAATAAATTGCCACTTTCAGCTATGTATGTAAACCTGAAACCACCCCAGATATGAGAAATTTACTCTGTACAAGGAAAAAGTATTATTATGATTATTGTTATTTCTCCCTTGGGGTAAGGGAGAGAGAATACTTCCCATGTATTAACTGTGTTAGAAGGACCCTAAGAGGGGCAGGTGAGGGGTGCTGAAAACCCTCCCCTTCATGTATTTCAATTTCTTAAAGTTGGAACAGAAGAAGGAGCTATGTGAGGAGTGCTAGGCCTCCTCAAAGGGTCAGGCTGGGGTGTGTGAATGTGACTACGATGAGAAGATGAGGAAAGAAACCTGGTTGTTCAAGCTCTGAGTGAGACAAAAGTCGAGGGAGTGCTCTGGGCCTGAACATGCAGGTGGGTGAAAAGCATACACAGGATAGAGTATGTTGAAATGATGAGGTATACAGGGGGCAACATGCTGTCAATGGACTGAACCATGGCATATGAACCAATGGAGGCAAACCATAGAAAAGTGTGTGGGGCTCAATTATGAATTGTGGGCTGTGGTCTCAATGCCTTACACATGAGTCAGAGAATGAATGTAAGTAAATGAGGCCTTTTCTTTGTCTGCCTCTGGCGTTACTTTGTGAACTTGGGAAACAACAAACGTATATAAGAGTATTATTGCCATTTTTATTATTTTTTTATATATATATTATACTTGATCACATCTTCCCGTGTCAGCAAGGTAGCACCAGGAAACAGACCAAGAGTAGCCCATCTACTCATGTGCACACACATATATATCTTTCTTTTTTTCTTTCATACTATTTGCCATTTCCCGCGATAGCGAGGTAGCGTTAAGAACAGAGGACTGGGCCTTTGAGGGAATATCTTCACCTGGCCCCCTTCTCTGTTCCTTCTTTTGAAAAAAAGAAAAAAAAAAACGAGAGGGGAGGATTTCCAGCCCCCCGCTCCCTTCCCTTTTAGTTGCCTTCTACTACACACAGGGAGTACGTGGGAAGTATTCTTTCTCCCCTTTCCCCGGGATAACAGCTTTCCATGGTTTACCCCCGACACTTCACATGCCCTGATTCAGTCCATTGACAGCACGTTGACCTCGGTATACCACATCGATCCAGTTCACTCTATTCCTTGCCCGCCTTTCACCCTCCTGCATGTTCAGGCCCCGATCACTCAAAATCTATATATATACATAAACGTCCATATACGCGCATATACATATCAACATATATATATATATATATATATGCACATACACAGACATATACATATGTACACATGTACATATTCATACTTGCTTGCCTTCATCCATTCCTGGTGCTACCCTGCCCCACAGAAAACATCATCACTACCCCTTGCTTCAGCGAGGTAGTGCCAGGAAAACAGACAAAAAAGACCACATTCGTTCAGACTCAGTCTCTAACTGTCATGTGTTATGCTCTGAAAGTATAGCTCCCAATCCACATCCAGGCTCCACAGACCAGGCCCCACAGAGCTTTCCATGATTTACCCCAGACATTTCACATGCCCTGGGTCAGTCCTTTGACAGCGCATCAACCCCGGTATACTACGTCGTTCCAATTCACTCTATTCCTTGCATGCCTCTCACCCTCCTGTATGTTCAGGCCCTGATCGCTCAAAATCTTTTTCATTCCATCCTTCCACCTTCAATTTGGTCTCCCACTTCTTGTTCCCTCCAACTCTGACACGTATATATCCTCTTAGTCAATCTTTCCTCACTCATTCTCTCCATAAGTCCAAACCATTTTAACACACCCTCTTCTGCTCTCTCATCCACGCTCTTTTTAATTTCCTCACATCTGTCTTGCCCTTTCATTACTTACTCGATCAAACCACCTCACACCAGATGTTGTCCTCAAACATTTCATTTCCAACATATCCACCCTCTTCTGGACAACACTATCTATAGCCCATTTCTCGCAACCATGTAATATTGTTGGAACTACTATTCCTTCAAACATATTATTATTATTATATTTATATTTATTATACTTAACTGCCATATCCTGTGTTACCGAGGTATTGCAAGGAAACAGATGAAGAATGGCCCAACCCAGCCACATACACATTTACATATATAAATGCCCACACACGCACATATTTCAACATATACATACACAACATGTACATATATACACATGTACATATCCATACTTGCTGCCTTTGTCCATTCCCATCACCACCCCGCCACAAGCGAAAGTAGCATTATTATTTTCTTTTCATGCTAGTTCACCATTGCCTGCATTAGCAAGTTAGTGCCAGGAACAAATAGAGACAAGCCTCCTTTTCTCGCTTCCATTCTCTAGCTTTCATGTGTAATGCACTGAAACCACAGCTCCCTATCCACAGCCAGGCCCTCAGACATTTCCATGGCTTCCCCTGGCTATTTCATATGCCCTGGTTCAGTCCAGTGACAGCACAGTGTGGTATACCAGGGTCAGTGTGCTGTCACTGGACTAAACAAGGGCATGTGAAGTGGCTAGGGTAAACCATGGGAAGGTCTGTGGGGCCTGGATGTGGATAGGGAGCTGTGGTTTCGATGCATTACACATAACAGTTAGAGACTGAGTGTGAACGAATGTGGCCTTTTTTGTCGGTTTTCCTTGCGCTACCTTGCTGAAGCGGGGGCATCAATGCTGTTTTATTTAGGGTAGGGTAGTGACAGTAATAGATGAAGGCAAGCAAGTATGAATATGTGCATGTGTATATATGTATATGTCTGTATTGTTGACTGGTTGGTAAGATTATTTAATGTATGTATGACTCATGGTGAGGTGCCATTGTACAAAGGCAAAGGGGAAAAGAGTGAGTGCTCAAATTACAGAGGTATTTGTTGAGTATTCATGGGAGGATATTGATTGAGAGGGTGAAGACATGTACAGAGCATCAGATTGGGGAAGAGCAGTGTGGTTTCAGAAGTGCTAGAGGATGTGTGGATCAGGTGTTTGCTTTGAAGAATGTATGTGAGAAATACTTAGAAAAGCAAATGGATTTGTTTGTAGCATTTATGGATCTGGAGAAGGCATATGATAGAGTTGATAGAGATGCTCTGTGGAAGGTACTAAGAATATATGAATATATGGTGTGAGAGGCAAGTTGTTAGAAGCAGTGAAAAGTTTTTATCGAAGATGTAAGGCATGTGTACGTGTAGGAAGAGAGGAAAGTGATTGGTTCTCAGTGAATATAGGTTTGCGGCAGGGGTGTGTGATGTGTCCATGATTGTTTAATTTGTTTATGGATGGGGTTGTTAGGGAGGTGAATGCAAGAGTTTTGGAAAGAGGGGCAAGTATGCAGTCTGTTGGGGATGAGAGTGCATGGGAAGTGAGTCAGTTGTTGTTCGCTGATGATACAGCAGCGCTGGTGGCTGATTCATGTGAGAAACTGCAGAAGCTGGTGACTGAGTTTGGTAAAGTGTGTGAAAGAAGAAAGTTAAGAGTAAATGTGAATAAGAGCAAGGTTATTAGGTACAGTAGGGTTGAGGGTCAGGTTAATTGGGAGGTAAGTTTGAATGGAGAAAAACTGGAGGAAGTAAAGTGTTTTAGATATCTGGGAGTGGATCTGGCAGCGGATGGAACCATGGAAGCGGAAGTGAATCATAGGGTGGGGGAGGGGGCAAAAATCCTGGGAGCCTTGAAGAATGTGTGGAAGTCGAGAACATTATCTCGGAAAGCAAAAATGGGTATGTTTGAAGGAATAGTGGTTCCAACAATGTTGTATGGTTGCGAGGCGTGGGCTATGGATAGAGTTGTGCGCAGGAGGATGGATGTGCTGGAAATGAGATGTTTGAGGACAATATGTGGTGTGAGGTGGTTTGATCTGGTAAGTAATGTAAGGGTAAGAGAGATGTGTGGAAATAAAAAGAGCGTGGTTGAGAGAGCAGAAGAGGGTGTTTTGAAATGGTTTGGGCACATGGAGAGAATGAGTGAGAAAAGATTGACAGAGAGGATTTATGTGTCAGAGGTGGAGGGAACGAGGAGAAGTGGGAGACCAAATTGGAGGTGGAAAGATGGAGTGAAAAGGATTTTGAGTGATCGGGGCCTGAACATGCAGGAGGGTGAAAGGCAGGCAAGGAATAGAGTGAATTGGATCGATGTGGTATACCGGGGTCGACGTGCTGTCAATGGATTGAATCAGGGCATGTGAAGCGTCTGGGGTAAACCATGGAAAGTTGTGTGGGGCCTGGATGCGGAAAGGGAGCTGTGGTTTCAGGCGTTATTGCATGACAGCTAGAGACTGAGTGTGAACGAATGGGGCGTTTGTTGTCTTCCTAGCGCTACCTCGCACACATGAGGGGGGAGGGGGATGTTATTCCAGGTGTGGCGAGGTGGCGATGGGAATGAATAAAGGCAGACAGTGTGAATTGTGTGCATGTGTATATATGTATATGTCTGTGTGTATATATATGTGTACATTGAGATGTATGGGTATGTATATTTGCATGTGTGGACGTGTATGTATATACATGTGTATGGGGGTGGGTTGGGCCATTTCTTTTGTCAGTTTCCTTGCGCTACCTCGCAAACGCGGGAGACAGCGACAAAGCAAAATAGATAAATAAATAAATATTTTTGTATTCCCTATTTTTCACATTCCTAGTTACCTTGCCTTGATCTACATTAGAATTAACATCTTTTCATAAGAATTTTTTGGTATTTTGTATGGTTGCATGTTACTTTGTGTACTTTTCTGTTATCTATCCCCATTAAATGCATTTAAGATTATACCAGTGAACAAGAAGAAAATTGCTTTTCGAACGGGAATGACCTTATAAATCCATCCATGATATTGACAGTGATAAGATTGCATAAATGCTTTAGCAGTGACTGAAACCAAATATTTTTAGCAAATACATGTGCAAGAGAATATTACACCATAATCTTTTGTGAGTGTTTGGTTATATCTAAGAAGCAGTTGTGGACTGTAGTGTCCACCTAAGGTACAAATTTAATTATAAGTGTATGTGTAACAGGACATTCTATTAGTCCTCTCACCATTCATTTTCTTATATTAGAAATGATTAGGATGAAGTTGCACAAATAAAGGTTTTGAAGCATTAAAAGCTGTTTCACAGAGGTAGGTGGAGCCTTATGGTCATCAGAGAAAGCACTTGTTCTGTAGGGACTTAAAACACCATTATACTACCCAGAATTGTCTCCAAGAGGATTCAGCTTCAACCACCATAATACCTATGCAGTCAGCTGATGCTCACTAATAAATTCCTCAACGACCATATCCATGTCAACAAAATGATGGCATGATGGTGAGGAAGCAACATGTAGCCCACCTATGCTGTAGGCATAGAAGTTTATACCTTAGGCCTGTTGCTATTAGAAAATAGGAAGGGTAAGGAAGAGATGGAAAAATATGGGATTAACTTATAGGGCTTTACTTATAGTAGGGAAATAGTTTCTTATTGTTTCAAATCATGCATGTTTTCATATTCAGACAGAGCTCTACAATCATCTGAGAACATACATACACAAAGGATGAAGGAGCTTGAGAAAAACTTAAGGATAAAAGGAAGAACCTCATGAAAAACCTTACCTTTAGCAACAACTTAGCCTTCATCATATATTGTACTCTAGTGAATGTAGCATAGGCAAATCCACAGGGAAATAATTTAGTAGATCAAAATATAGGTATAATATAGTGATGTGAGAAGGAGATGGAGTGAGTATTTTGAAGGTTTGTTGAATGTGTTTGATGATAGAGTGGCAGATATAGGGTGTTTTGGTCGAGGTGGTGTGCAAAGTGAGAGGGTTAGGGAAAATGATTTGGTAAACAGAGAAGAGGTAGTGAAAGCTTTGCGGAAGATGAAAGCCGGCAAGGCAGCAGGTTTGGATGGTATTGCAGTGGAATTTATTAAAAAAGGGGGTGACTGTATTGTTGACTGGTTGGTAAGGTTATTTAATGTATGTATGACTCATGGTGAGGTGCCTGAGGATTGGCGAAATGCGTGCATAGTGCCATTGTACAAAGGCAAAGGGGATAAGAGTGAGTGCTCAAATTACAGAGGTATAAGTTTGTTGGGGATGAGAGAGCTTGGGAAGTGAGTCAGTTGTTGTTCGCTGACGATACAGTGCTGGTGGCGGATTCATGTGAGAAACTGCAGAAGCTGGTGACGGAGTTTGGTAAAGTGTGTGGAAGAAGAAAGTTAAGAGTAAATGTGAATAAGAGCAAGGTTATTAGGTACAGTAGGGTTGAGGGTCAAGTCAATTGGGAGGTGAGTTTGAATGGAGAAAAACTGGAGGAAGTGAAGTGTTTTAGATATCTGGGAGTGGATCTGTCAGCGGATGGAACCATGGAAGCGGAAGTGGATCATAGGGTGGGGGAGGGGGCGAAAATTTTGGGAGCCTTGAAAAATGTGTGGAAGGCGAGAACATTATCTCGGAAAGCAAAAATGGGTATGTTTGAAGAATAGTGGTTCCAACAATGTTGTATGGTTGCGAGGCGTGGGCTATGGATAGAGTTGTGCGCAGGAGGATGGATGTGCTGGAAATGAGATGTTTGAGGACAATGTGTGGTGTGAGGTGGTTTGATCGAGTAAGTAACGTAAGGGTAAGAGAGATGTGTGGAAATAAAAAGAGCGTGGTTGAGAGAGCAGAAGAGGGTGTTTTGAAATGGTTTGGGCACATGGAGAGAATGAGTGAGGAAAGATTGACTAAGAGGATATATGTGTCGGAGGTGGAGGGAACGAGGAGAAGAGGGAGACCAAATTGGAGGTGGAAAGATGGAGTGAAAAGGATTTTGTGTGATCGGGGCCTGAACATGCAGGAGGGTGAAAGGAGGGCAAGGAATAGAGTGAATTGGAGCGATGTGGTATACAGGGGTTGACGTGCTGTCAGTGGATTGAATCAAGGCATGTGAAGCGTCCGGGGTAAACCATGGAAAGCTGTGTAGGTATATTTGCGTGTGTGGACGTGTGTATGTACATGTGTATGGGGGGGGTTGGGCCATTTCTTTCGTCTGTTTCCTTGCGCTACCTCGCAACCGCGGGAGACAGCGACGAGGTATAAAAAAAAAAAAAAAAAAAAAAAAAAGTTGAGTATTCCTGGTAAATTATATGGGAGGGTATTGATTGAGAGGGTGAAGGCATGTACAGAGCATCAGATTGGGGAAGAGCAGTGTGGTTTCAGAAGTGGTAGAGGATGTGTGGATCAGGTGTTTACTTTGAAGAATGTATGTGAGAAATACTTAGAAAAGCAAATGGATTTGTATGTAGCATTTATGGATCTGGAGAAGGCATATGATAGAGTTGATAGAGATGCTCTGTGGAAGGTATTAAGAATATATGGTGTGGGAGGAAAGTTGTCAGAAGCAGTGAAAAGTTTTTATCGAGGATGTAAGGCATGTGTACGTGTAGGAAGAGAGGAAAGTGATTGGTTCTCAGTGAATGTAGGTTTGCGGCAGGGGTGTGTGATGTCTCCATGGTTGTTTAATTTGTTTATGGATGGGGTTGTTAGGGAGGTAAATGCAAGAGTATTGGAAAGAGGGGCAAGTATGAAGTCTGTTGGGGATGAGAGAGCTTGGGAAGTGAGTCAGTTGTTGTTCGCTGATGATACAGCGCTGGTGGCTGATTCATGTGAGAAACTGCAGAAGCTGGTGACTGAGTTTGGTAAAGTGTGTGGAAGAAGAAAGTTAAGAGTAAATGTGAATAAGAGCAAGGTTATTAGGTACAGTACGGTTGAGGGTCAAGTCAATTGGGAGGTGAGTTTGAATGGAGAAAAACTGGAGGAAGTGAAGTGTTTTAGATATCTGGGAGTGGATCTGGCAGCGGATGGAACCATGGAAGCGGAAGTGGATCATAGGGTGGGGGAGGGGGTGAAAATTCTTGGGGGCCTTGAAGAATGTGTGGAAGTCGAGAACATTATCTCGGAAAGCAAAAATGGGTATGTTTGAAGGAATAGTGGTTCCAACAATGTTGTATGGTTGCGAGGCGTGGGCTATGGATAGAGTTGTGCGCAAGAGGATGGATGTGCTGGAAATGAGATGTTTGAGGACATTGTGTGGTGTGAGGTGGTTTGATCGAGTGAGTAACGTAAGGGTAAGAGAGATGTGTGGAAATAAAAAGAGCATGGTTGAGAGAGCAGAAGAGGGTGTTTTGAAGTGGTTTGGGCACATGGAGAGAATGAGTGAGGAAAGATTGACCAAGAGGATATATGTGTCGGAGGTGGAGGGAATGAGGAGAAGAGGGAGACCAAATTGGAGGTGGAAAGATGGAGTGAAAAAGATTTTGTGTGATCGGGGCCTGAACATGCAGGAGGGTGAAAGGAGGGCAAGGAATAGAGTGAATTGGAGCGATGTGGTATACCGGGGTTGACGTGCTGTCAGTGGATTGAATCAGGGCATGTGAAGCGTCTGGGGTAAACCATGGAAAGCTGTGTAGGTATGTATATTTGCGTGTGTGGACATATGTATATACATGTGTATGGGGGGGGTTGGGCCATTTCTTTCGTCTGTTTCCTTGCGCTACCTCGCAAACGCGGGAGACAGCGACAAAGTATAATAATAAAAATAATATAGTAAAGGGTCTGGTGAAAGCCAGAAACTCCCCTAATAATCTGAACAACTAAAGAGAATTAAAGCAGAATTCACTTTCCTAACTGTAAGAACTCTGCACATATACATACCTATACATTTCAACATATACACACATATACATACACAGACATATACTTATATACACATGTACATATTCATACTTGCTGCCTTCATCCATTCTTGTCGCCACCCTGCCACACATGAAATGGCACCCTCCTCCCCCACATGCATGCAAGGTAGTGCTAGGAAAAGACAACAAAGGCCACATTCGTTCACACTCAGTCTCTAGCCGTCATGTGTAATGCACTGAAGCCATAGCTCCCTTTCCACATCCAGGCCCCACAAAACTTTCCATGATTTACCCCAAACGCTTCACATGCCCTGTTTCAATCCAGACAGCACGTCGACCCTGGTATACCGCATCGTTCCAGTTCACTCCTTTCCTTCTGTGCCTTTCACTTTTGCATGTTCACGCCCCAATCACTCAAAATCTTTTTCACTCCGTCCTTCCACCTCCAATTTGTTCTCCCACTTCTCCTCGTTGCCCCCACCTCTGACATATATCCTCTTTGTCAATCTTTCCTCACTCATTCTCTCCATGTGACCAAACCATTTCAAAACACCCTCTTCTGCTCTCTCAACCACACTCTTTTTATTACCTTACATATCTCTTATCCCTTCATTACTTACTCGATCAGACCACCTTGAACCACATACTGTCCTCAAACATCTCATTTCCAATACATCCACCCTCCTCCACACAACCCTATCTATAGCCCATGCCTCGCAACATATAACATTGTTGGAACCACTATTCCTTCAAACATACCCAATTTTGCTCTCTGAGATAATGTTCTCACCTTCCACACATTCTTCAATGCTCCCAGAACCTTCGCCCTCTCCCCCACCCTGTGACTCATGTCTGATTCCATGGTTCCATGTGCTACTAAATCCACTCCCATATATCTAAAATGCTTTACTTTCTCTAGTTTTTCTCCATTCAAACTCACTTCCCAATTGACTTGTCCCTCAACTCTACTGAACCTAATAACCTTGGTCTTTTTCACATTTACTCTCAGCTTTCTTCTTTCACACACTTTACCAAACTCAGTCACCAGCTTCTGCAGTTTCTCACCCAAACCAGCCACCAGCGCTGTATCATCAGCAAACAACTGACGCACTTTCCTAGCCATCTCATCCACACACACACCCACATATACCTATACATTTCAACGTATACATATATATACATACACAGACATACATATATATACACATGTACTTAATTCATTTTTGCTGACATTATTCATTCCCATCGCCACCCTGCCACACATGAAATGACAACCCCATTACCACGCGCGAGCCCAAGGTAGCGCTAGGAAAAGACAACAAAGGCCACATTCGTTCACACTCAGTCTCTAGGTGTCATGTATAATACACCAAAACCACAGCTCCCTTTCCACATCCAGGCCCCATGAAACTTTCCATGGTTTACCCCAGACAATTCGCATGCCTGGTTCAAGCCATTGACAGCACGTCGACCCCAGTATACCACATCGTTCCAAGTCGCTCTATTCCTTGCATTCCTTTCACCCTCCTGCATGTTCAGGCCCCGATCACTGAAAATCTTTTTCACTCCATCCTTCCACCTCCAGTTTGGTCTCCCACTTCTCATCATACCCTCCACATCTGACACATATATCCTCTTTGTCAATTTTTTCTCATTCATTCTCTCCATGTCACCAAACCATTTCAATACACTTTCTTTACCATACATCTCTCTTACCCTTTCAATACTTACTTGATCAAACCACCTCACACCAAATATTGTCCTCAAACATCTCATTTCCAACACATCCACCCTCCTCCACACAACCTTATCTATAGCCCACGCCTCGCATCCATATAACATTTTTAGAACCACTATTCCTTCAAACATACCCATTTTTGCTTTTCGAGATAAAGTTTTCGCCTTCTACACATTCTTCAATGCTCCCAGAACTTTTGCCTCCTACCCCACCCTGTGACTCACTTCCACTTCCATGGTTCCATCCGCTGCCAAATCCACTGCCAGATATCTAAAACATTTCACTTCCTTCAGTTTTTCTCCATTCAAACTTACCTACCAATTGACATGTCCCTCCATCCTACTGTACCTAATAGCCTTGGTCTTATTCACATTTACTCTCAGCTTTCTTCTTTCACACACTTTACCAAACTCAGTCACCAGCTTCTGCAGTTTCTCACCCGAATCAGCCACTAATGTTGTATCATCAGCGAACAACTGACTCACTTCCCAAGCCCTCTCATCCACAACAGACTGCATACTTACCCCTCTCTCCAAAACCCTTGCATTCATCTTCCTAACAACCCCATCCATAAACAGATTAAACAACCATGTAGACATCATGCACCCCTGCCACAAACCGACATTTACTGAGAGCCAATCACTTTCCTCTCATCCTTCTCGTAAACATGCCTTACATCCTCGATAAAAACTTTTTACTGCTTCCAGCAACTTGCCTCCCACATCATATACTCTTAATACCTTCCACAGAGCATCTCTATCAACTCTATCATATGCCTTCTCCAGATCCATAAATGCTACATACAAGTCCATTTGTTTTTCTAAGTATTTCTCACATACATTCTGTAAAGCAAGCACATGATCCACACATTCTCTACCAATTCTGAAACCACAGTGCTCTTCCCCAATCTGATGCTCTGTACATGCCTTCACCCTCTCAATCAATACCCTCCCATATGATTTCCAAGGAATACTCAACAAACTTATACCTCTGTAATTTGAACACTCACCTTTATCCCCTTTGCCTTTGTATAGTGGCACTATGCATGCATTCTGCAAATCCTCAGGCACTTCACCTTGAGTCATACATACATTGAATAGCCTCACCAACCAGTCAACAACACAGTCACCCCCTTTTTTAATAAGCTCCACTGCAATACCATCCAAACCTGCCGCCGTGCCGGCTTTCATCTTCCACAAAGCTTTCACTGCATCTTCTCTGTTTACCAAATCATTCTCCCTGACCCTCTGACTTGGCACACCACCTTGACCAAAACACCCTATATCTGCCACTCTATCATCAAACACATTAAACAAACCTTCAAAATACTCACTCCATCTCCTCACATCACCACTACTTGTTATTACCTCCCCATTAGCCCCTTCACCAATGTTCCCATTTGTTCTCTTGTCTTATGCACTTTATTTACTTCCTTCCAAAATATCCTTATTCTCTCTAGAATTTAATGATACTCTCTTACCCCAACTCTCATTTGCCTTCTTTTTCACCTCTTGCACCTTTCTCTTGACCTCCTGTCTCTTTCTTTTATAAATCTCCATGTCATTTTGCACTATTTCCCTACAAACATCGACCAAATGCCTCTCTCTTCTCTTCTAACAATCTTACTTCTTCATCCCACCACTCACTATCCTTTCTAATCTGCCCACCTCCCACCATTCTCAAGCCAGAAGCATCTTATGCTCAAGCCATCACTGCTTCCCTAAATACATCCCATTCTTCCCCCACTCCCTTTACATCCTTTGCTCTCACCTTTTTCCATTCTGCACTCAGTCTCTCCTGGTACTTCTTCACACGTCTCCTTCCGAAGCTCACTTCCTCTCACCACTCTCTTCGCCCCAACATTCTCTCTTCTGTTCTGGAAACCTCTACAAATCTTTACCTTCACCTCCTCAAGATAATGATCAGACATCCCTCCAGTTGCACCTCTCAGCACATTGTTAACTGGTTGTTAACGTTATTTGATGTATGTATGACTCATGGTGAGGTGCCTGAGGATTGGCGGAATGCTTGCATAGTGCCATTGTACAAAGGCAAAGGGGATAAACGTGAGTGCTCAAATTACAGAGGTATAAGTTTGTTGAGTATTCCTGGGAAATTATATGGGAGGGTATTGATTGAGAGGGTGAAGGCATGTACAGAGCATCAAATTGGGGATGAGCAGTGTGGTTTCAGATGTGGTAGAGGATGTGTGGATCAGGTGTTTGCTTTGAAGAATGTATGTGACAAACACTTAGAAAAGCAAATGGATTTGTATGTAGCATTTATGGATCTGGAGAAGGCATATGATAGAGTTGATAGAGATGCTCTGTGGAAGGTATTAAGATTATATGGTGTGGGAGGTAAGTTGTTAGAAGCAGTGAAAAGTTTTTATTGAGGATGTAAGGCATGTGTGTGTAGAAAGAGAGGAAAGTGATTGGTTCTCAGTGAATGTAGGTTTGCGGCAGGGGTGTGTGATGTCTCCATGGTTGTTTAATTTGTTTATGGATGGGGTTGTTAGGGAGGTGAATGCAAGAGTTTTGGAAAGAGGGGCAAGTATGCAGTCTGTTGTGGATGAGAGAGCTTGGGAAGTGAGTCAGTTGTTGTTCGCTGATGATACAGTGCTGGTGGCTGATTCGGGTGAGAAACTGCAGAAGCTGGTGACTGAGTTTGATAAAGTGTGTGAAAGAAGAAAGTTGAGAGTAAATGTGAATAAGAGCAAGGTTATTAGATACAGTAGGGTTGAGGGTCAAGTCAATTGGGAGGTAAGTTTGAATGAAGAAAAACTGGAGGAAGTGAAGTGTTTTAGATATCTGGTAGTGGATTTGGCAGTGGATGGAACCAAGGAACAGGAAGTGAATCATAGAGTGCGGGAGGGAGCGAAAGTTCTGAGAGTGTTGAAGAATGTGTGGAAGTCAAGAACATTAACTCGGAAAGCAAAATTGGGTCTGTTTGAAGGAATAGTGGTTCCAACAATGTTATATGGTTGCGAGGCGTGGGCTATGGATAGAGTTGTGCGGAGGAAGGTGGATGTGCTGGAAATGAGATGTTTGAGGACAATATGTGGTGTGAGGTGGTTTGATCACGTAAGTAATGTAAGGGTAAGAGAGATGTGTGGAAATAAAAAGAGTGTGGTTGAGAGAGCAGAAGAGGGTGTTTTGAAATGGTTTGGTCACATGGAGAGAATGAGTGAGGAAAGATTGACAAAGAGGATATATGTGTCAGAGGTGGAGGGAACGAGGAGAAGTGTGAGACCAAATTGGAGGTGGAAAGATGGAGTGAAAAAGATTTTGAGTGATCGGGGCCTGAACATGCAGGAGGGTGAAAGGCGTGCAAGGAATAGAGTGAATTGGAACGATGTGGTATACTGGGGTCGACGTGCTGTCAATGGATTGAACCAGGGCATGTGAAGCATCTGGGGTAAACCATGGAAAGTTGTGTGGGGCCTGGATGTGGAAAGGGAGCTGTGGTTTCAGTGCATTATTACATGACAGCTAGAGACTGAGTGTGAACGAATGTGGCCTTTGGTGTCTTTTCCTAGCGCTACCTCGCACACATGAGGGGGGATGGGGTTGTTATTCCATGTGTGGCAGGGTGGCAATGGGAACAAATAAAGGCAGACAGTATGAATTATGTACATGTGTATATATGTATATGTCTGTGTGTGTATATATATATATATATATATGTACATTGAGATGTATAGGTATGTATATTTGCGTGTGTGGACGTGTATGTATATACATGTGTATGTGGGCGGGTTGGGCCATTCTTTCGTCTGTTTCCTTGTGCTACCTCGCTAACGCAGGAGACAGTGACAAAGCAAAATAAATAAATATATAAATAAATATATATATATATTTATATATTAATTTTTTATTTTTTTTTTATTATACTTTGTTGCTGTCTCCCGCGTTTGCGAGGTAGCGCAAGGTAACAGACGAAAGAAATGGCCCAACCCCCCCCCATACACATGTATATACATACGTCCACACACGCAAATATACATACCTACACAGCTTTCCATGGTTTACCCCAGACGCCTCACATGCCTTGATTCAATCCACTGACAGCACGTCAACCCCGGTATACCACATCGCTGCAATTCACTCTATTCCTTGCCCTCCTTTCACCCTCCTGCATGTTCAGGCCCCGATCACACAAAATCTTTTTCACTCCATCTTTCCACCTCCAATTTGGTCTCCCTCTTCTCCTCGTTCCCTCCACCTCCGACACATATATCCTCTTGGTCAATCTTTCCTCACTCATTCTCTCCATGTGCCCAAACCATTTCAAAACACCCTCTTCTGCTCTCTCAACCACGCTCTTTTTATTTCCACACATCTCTCTTACCCTTACGTTACTTACTCGATCAAACCACCTCACACCACACATTTTCCTCAAACATCTCATTTCCAGCACGTCCATCCTCCTGCGCACAACTCTATCCATAGCCCACGCCACGCAACCATACAACATTGTTGGAACCACTATTCCTTCAAACATACCCATTTTTGCTTTCCGAGATAATGTTCTCGACTTCCACACATTTTTCAAGCGTCTGGGGTAAACCATGGAAAGCTGTGTAGGTATGTATGTTTGCGTGTGTGGACGTGTGTATGTACATGTGTATGGGGGGGGGTTGGGCCATTTCTTTTGTCTGTTTCCTTGCGCTACCTCGCAAACGCGGGAGACAGCGACAAAGTATAAAAAAAAAAAAAGAAAAATATTTCCAAAAGAAGGAACAGAGAACGAGGCCACGTGAGGATATTCCCTCAGAGGCCCAGTCCTCTGTTCTTAACGCTACCTTGCTAACGCGGGAAATGGCGAATAGTATGAAAGAAAAGAAAGATATATATATATATATATATATATATATATATATATATATATATATATATATATATATATATATATGTGAATAAGAGCAAGGTTATTAGGTACAGTAGGGTTGAGGGTCAAGTCAATTGGGAGGTGAGTTTGAATGGAGAAAAACTGGAGGAAGTGAAGTGTTTTAGATATCTGGGAGTGGATCTGGCAGCGGATGGAACCATGGAAGCGGAAGTGGATCATAGGGTGGGGGAGGGGGCGAAAATTCTGGGGGCCTTGAAGAATGTGTGGAAGTCAAGAACATTATCTCGGAAAGCAAAAATGGGTATGTTTGAAGGAATAGTGGTTCCAACAATGTTGTATGGTTGCGAGGCGTGGGCTATGGATAGAGTTGTGCGCAGGAGGATGGATGTGCTGGAAATGAGATGTTTGAGGACAATGTGTGGTGTGAGGTGGTTTGATCGAGTGAGTAACGTAAGGGTAAGAGAGATGTATGGAAATAAAAAGAGCGTGGTTGAGAGAGCAGAAGAGGGTGTTTTGAAGTGGTTTGGGCACATGGAGAGGATGAGTGAAGAAAGATTGACGAAGAGGATATATGTGTCGGAGGTGGAGGGAGCAAGGAGAAGAGGGAGACCAAATTGGAGGTGGAAAGATGGAGTGAAAAAGATTTTGTGTGATCGGGGCCTGAACATGCAGGAGGGTGAAAGGAGGGCAAGGAATAGAGTGAATTGGAGCGATGTGGTATACCGGGGTTGACGTGCTGTCAGTGGATTGAATCAAGGCATGTGAAGCGTCTGGGGTAAACCATGGAAAGCTGTGTAGGTATGTATATTTGCGTGTGTGGACGTATGTATATACATGTGTATGGGGGGGGGGTTGGGCCATTTCTTTCGTCTGTTTCCTTGCGCTACCTCGCAAACGCGGGAGACAGCGACAAAGTATAAAAAAAAAAAAAAAAAAAAATATATATATATATATATATATATGTATATATATATATATATATATATATATATATATATATATATATATATTATCCCTGGGGATAGGGGAGAAAGAATACTTCCCACGTATTCCCTGCGTGTTGTAGAAAGCGACTAAAAGGGAAGGGAGCTGGGGGCTGGAAATCCTCCCCTCTCATTTTTTTTTTTTAATTTTCCAAAAGAAGGAACAGAGAAGGGGGCCAGGTGAGGTTATTCCCTCAAAGGCCCAGTCCTCTGTTCTTAACGCTACCTCGCTAATGTGGGAAATGGCGAATAGTATGAAAAAAAAATATATATATATATATATATATATATATATATATATATATATATATATATAGAGTGGTAGAGGATGTGTGGATCAGGTGTTTGCTTTGAAGAATGTATGTGAGAAATACTTAGAAAAGCAAATGGATTTGTATGTAGCATTTATGGATCTGGAGAAGGCATATGATAGAGTTGATAGAGATGCTCTGTGGAAGGTATTAAGAATATATGGTGTGGGAGGCAAGTTGTTAGAAGCAGTGAAAAGTTTTTATCGAGGATGTAAGGCATGTGTACGTGTAGGAAGAGAGGAAAGTGATTGGTTCTCAGTGAATGTAGGTTTGCGGCAGGGGTGTGTGATGTCTCCATGGTTGTTTAATTTGTTTATGGATGGGGTTGTAAGGGAGGTAAATGCAAGAGTCCTGGAAAGAGGGGCAAGTATGAAGTCTGTTGGGGATGAGAGAGCTTGGGAAGTGAGTCAGTTGTTGTTCGCTGATGATACAGCGCTGGTGGCTGATTCATGTGAGAAACTGCAGAAGCTGGTGACTGAGTTTGGTAAAGTGTGTGGAAGAAGAAAGTTGAGAGTAAATGTGAATAAGAGCAAGGTTATTAGGTACAGTAGGGGTGAGGGTCAAGTCAATTGGGAGGTGAGTTTGAATGGAGAAAAACTGGAGGAAGTGAAGTGTTTTAGATATCTGGGAGTGGATCTGTCAGCGGATGGAACCATGGAAGCGGAAGTGGATCATAGGGTGGGGGAGGGGGCGAAAATTTTGGGAGCCTTGAAAAATGTGTGGAAGTCGAGAACACTATCTCGGAAAGCAAAAATGGGTATGTTTGAGGGAATAGTGGTTCCAACAATGTTGTATGGTTGCGAGGCGTGGGCTATGGATAGAGATGTACGCAGGAGGATGGATGTGCTGGAAATGAGATGTTTGAGGACAATGTGTGGTGTGAGGTGGTTTGATCGAGTAAGTAACGTAAGGGTAAGAGAGATGTGTGGAAATAAAAAGAGCGTGGTTGAGAGAGCAGAAGAGGGTGTTTTGAAATGGTTTGGGCACATGGAGAGAATGAGTGAGGAGAGATTGACCAAGAGGATATATGTGTCGGAGGTGGAGGGAACGAGGAGAAGAGGGAGACCAAATTGGAGGTGGAAAGATGGAGTGAAAAAGATTTTGTGTGATCGGGGCCTGAACATGCAGGGGTGAGAGAGTATCATTGAATTTTAGGGAGAATAAAAAGATGTTCTGGAAGGAGGTAAATAAAGTGCGTAAGACAAGGGAGCAAATGGGAACTTCAGTGAAGGGCGCAAATGGGGAGGTGATAACAAGTAGTGGTAATGTGAGAAGGAGATGGAGTGAGTATTTTGAAGGTTTGTTGAATGTGTTTGATGATAGAGTGGCAGATATAGGGTGTTTTGGTCGAGGTGGTGTGCAAAGTGAGAGGGTTAGGGAAAATGATTTGGTAAACAGAGAAGAGGTAGTAAAAGCTTTGCGGAAGATGAAAGCCGGCAAGGCAGCAGGTTTGGATGGTATTGCAGTGGAATTTATTAAAAAAGGGGGTGACTGTATTGTTGACTGGTTGGTAAGGTTATTTAATGTATGTATGACTCATGGTGAGGTGCCTGAGGATAGGCGGAATGCGTGCATAGTGCCATTGTACAAAGGCAAAGGGGATAAGAGTGAGTGCTCAAATTACAGAGGTATAAGTTTGTTGAGTATTCCTGGTAAATTATATGGGAGGGTATTGATTGAGAGGGTGAAGGCATGTACAGAGCATCAGATTGGGGAAGAGCAGTGTGGTTTCAGAAGTGGTAGAGGATGTGTGGATCAGGTGTTTGCTTTGAAGAATGTATGTGAGAAATACTTAGAAAAGCAAATGGATTTGTATGTAGCATTTATGGATCTGGAGAAGGCATATGATAGAGTTGATAGAGATGCTCTGTGGAAGGTATTAAGAATATATGGTGTGGGAGGCAAGTTGTTAGAAGCAGTGAAAAGTTTTTATCGAGGATGTAAGGCATGTGTACGTGTAGGAAGAGAGGAAAGTGATTGGTTCTCAGTGAATGTAGGTTTGCGGCAGGGGTGTGTGATGTCTCCATGGTTGTTTAATTTGTTTATGGATGGGGTTGTTAGGGAGGTGAATGCAAGAGTTTTGGAAAGAGGGGCAAGTATGAAGTCTGTTGGGGATGAGAGAGCTTGGGAAGTGAGTCAGTTGTTGTTCGCTGATGATACAGCGCTGGTGGCTGATTCATGTGAGAAACTGCAGAAGCTGGTGACTGAGTTTGGTAAAGTGTGTGGAAGAAGAAAGTTAAGAGTAAATGTGAATAAGAGCAAGGTTATTAGGTACAGTAGGGTTGAGGGTCAAGTCAGTTGGGAGGTGAGTTTGAATGGAGAAAAACTGGAGGAAGTGAAGTGTTTTAGATATCTGGGAGTGGATCTGGCAGCGGATGGAACCATGGAAGTGGAAGTGGATCATAAGGTGGGGGAGGAGGTGAAAATTCTGGGAGCCTTGAAGAATGTGTGGAAGTCGAGAACATTATCTCGGAAAGCAAAAATGGGTATGTTTGAAGGAATAGTGGTTCCAACAATGTTGTATGGTTGCGAGGCGTGGGCTATGGATAGAGTTGTGCGCAGGAGGATGGATGTGATGGAAATGAGATGTTTGAGGACAATGTGTGGTGTGAGGTGGTTTGATCGAGTAAGTAATGTAAGGGTAAGAGAGATGTGTGGAAATAAAAAGAGCATGGTTGAGAGAGCAGAAGAGGGTGTTTTGAAATGGTTTGGGCACATGGAGAGAATGAGTGAGGAAAGATTGACGAAGAGGATATATGTGTCGGAGGTGGAGGGAACGAGGAGAAGAGGGAGACCAAATTGGAGGTGGAAAGATGGAGTGAAAAAGATTTTGTGTGATCGGGGCCTGAACATGCAGTAGGGTGAAAGGAGGGCAAGGAATAGAGTGAATTGGAGCGATGTGGTATACCGGGGTTGACGTGCTGTCAGTGGATTGAATCAAGGCATGTGAAGCGTCTGGGGTAAACCATGGAAAGCTGTGTAGGTATGTTTATTTGCGTGTGTGGACGTATGTATATACATGTGTATGGGGGTGGGTTGGGCCATTTCTTTCGTCTGTTTCCTTGCGCTACCTCGCAAACGCGGGAGACAGCGACAAAGCAAAAAAAAAAAAAAGAAAAAAAAAGAGGTGTGAGGTGGTTTGATCGAGTGAGTAACGTAAGGGTAAGAGAGATGTGTGGAAATAAAAAGAGCATGGTTGAGAGAGCAGAAGAGGGTGTTTTGAAGTGGTTTGGGCACATGGAGAGAATGAGTGAGGAAAGATTGACCAAGAGGATATATGTGTTGGAGGTGGAGGGAACGAGGAGAAGAGGGAGACCAAATTGGAGGTGGAAAGATGGAGTGAAAAAGATTTTGTGGGATCGGGGCCTGAACATGCAGGAGGGTGAAAGGAGGGCAAGGAATAGAGTGAATTGGAGCGATGTGGTATACCGGGGTTGACTTGCTGTCAGTGGATTGAATCAAGGCATGTGAAGCGTCTGGGGTAAACCATGGAAAGCTGTGTAGGTATGTATATTTGCGTGTGTGGACGTATGTATATGCATGTGTATGGGGGGGGTTGGGCCATTTTTTTCGTCTGTTTCCTTGCGCTACCTCGCAAATGCGGGAGACAGCGACAAAGTATAATAAAAAAAAAAAAAAATAATATATATATATATATATATATATATATATATATATATATATATATATATATATATATAGAGTGAATTGGATCGATGTGGTGTACCGGGGTTGACGTGCTGTCAGTGGATTGAATCAGGGCATGTGAAGCGTCTGGGGTAAACCATGTGTGGACGTGTATGTATATACATGTGTATGGGGGTGGGTTGGGCCATTTCTTTCGTCTGTTTCCTTGCGCTACCTCGCAAACGCGGGAGACATCGGCAAAAAAAAAAAAAAAAATATATATATATATATATACCACTAGATGACCTTCCATGGTGTGGCTAGGATCGCTGACTATGAATCGTGCACAGGCCTGCCTGGGTTCAGATTCTGGGCAGGGCAGTCAACTCACAACCACCTCAGCCATGTATCCTGCCCTCAAAACTGGGTGATGAATAGTTGCCTAGTGTAGGCTAAGGTATATATATATATATATATATATATATATATATATATATATATATATATATATATATATATATATATAATTTTTATCCCTGGGGATAGGGGAGAAAGAATACTTCCCATGTATTCCCTGCGTGTCGTAGAAGGCGACTAAAAGGGAAGGGAGCGGGGGGCTGGAAATCCTCCCCTCTTGTTTTTTTTTTTTTCCCAAAGAAGGAACAGAGAAGGGGGCCAGATGAGGATATTCTCTCAAAGGCCCAGTCCTCTGTTCTTAACGCTACCTTGCTAATGCGGGAAATGGCGAATAGCATGAAAGAAAAGAAAGATATATATATATATATATATATATATATATATATATATATATATATATATATATATATATATATATATATTTTTTTTTTTTTTTTTTATACTTTGTCGCTGTCTCCCGCGTTTGCGAGGTAGCGCAAGGAAACAGACGAAAGAAATGGCCCAACCCCCCCCATACACATGTACATACACACGTCCACACACGCAAATATACATACCTACACAGCTTTCCATGGTTTACCCCCGGACGCTTCACATGCCTTGATTCAATCCACTGACAGCACGTCAACCCCTGTATACCACATCGCTCCAATTCACTCTATTCCTTACCCTCCTTTCACCCTCCTGCATGTTCAGGCCCCAATCACACAAAATCCTTTTCACTCCATCTTTCCACCTCCAATTTGGTCTCCCTCTTCTCCTCGTTCCCTCCACCTCCGACACATATATCCTCTTGGTCAATCTTTCCTCACTCATTCTCTCCATGTGCCCAAACCATTTCAAAACACCCTCTTCTGCTCTCTCAACCACGCTCTTTTTATTTCCACACATCTCTCTTACCCTTACGTTACTTACTCGATCAAACCACCTCACACCACACATTGTCCTCAAACATCTCATTTCCAGCACATCCATCCTCCTGCGCACAACTCTATCCATAGCCCACGCCTCGCAACCATACAACATTGTTGGAACTACTATTCCTTCAAACATACCCATTTTTGCTTTCCGGGATAATGTTCTCGACTTCCACACATTTTTCAAGGCTCCCAAAATTTTCGCCCCCTCCCCCACCCTATGATCCACTTCCGCTTCCATGGTTCCATATATATATATATTTTTGTGCTTTGTCGCTGTCTCCCTGAGTATTCCTGGTAAATTATATGGGAGGGTATTGATTGAGAGGGTGAAGGCATGTACAGAGCATCAGATTGGGGAAGAGCAGTGTGGTTTCAGAAGTGGTAGAGGATGTGTGGATCAGGTGTTTGCTTTGAAGAATGTATGTGAGAAATACTTAGAAAAGTAAATGGATTTGTATGTAGCATTTATGGATCTGGAGAAGGCATATGATAGAGTTGATAGAGATGCTCTGTGGAAGGTATTAAGAATGTATGGTGTGGGAGGCAAGTTGTTAGAAGCAGTGAAAAGTTTTTATCGAGGATGTAAGGCATGTGTACGTGTAGGAAGAGAGGAAAGTGATTGGTTCTCAGTGAATGTAGGTTTGCGGCAGGGGTGTGTGATATATATATATATATATATATATATATATATATATATATATATATATATATATATATATATTATTTTATACTTGATTGCTTTTCCCACATTAGTGAGGTGGTGCCAGGAGCAGATGAAGAAAGGCTGCATCTGATCACACATATTCTCAAGCTGGCATGTGTAATGCACCACAACACAGCTCCCGATCTGCGACCCAGCCTCACAGACCTTTCCATAGTTTACCTCAGATGCTTCACAGGCCTTGGTTCTGTTCTTTGACTGCATGCTGGCTCCAGTATACCTCATCATTCCAATTCAGCCTATCCTTTGCACACCTTTCACCCTCCTGCAAGCTCAGTCCCTGATCACTCGAGATCTATTTCACTCCGCCCTACCATCTCCATTTATGACTTTATAGACCTGTCTGGGCTGCTTGATGATTATTGAGGTCTCTTTGACTGAGAATCAGCTGGTCTCTTAGGTATTAGGGATGTGGAAGAGGTTGAATCCTCTTGAATGCAACTATTTTTTGGGAAATGATTTTAATTCCCCAAAGGGCATTTGCTATCTCACTTGCTTATTGGACTGTCTGGGGGTAAGAAATGTAATGCACTGTAAGTACTGAATCACTTGTAGGATTCACATCCAAATATATGATATGTAATAAATTAGAATTCTATAATGACACTACATTTCATTTACAAAACCAAGTCTTGGTGTAGAGATAACCTCTCTATAAATGCATTACTGATTTCAGGTTAGCATTATGCCTCCTTAAGACATCATTCGTGGTACTATTACTATATACAGTCAGTAAAAGAAATGCATAAATGGATGTTTGAAGCTGATCCATTGATTTCAAGGAGAATTTTTATTTTCGTGAAAGTCTTTTCTAAGCAAATCATTTATCGTTTTCATATTGAACTTTGCTGAATTATATATTTTTAACTCGGCTTACACATTTATCTAATGTATATACTTAGATTGTTTATCATCATTGTCAGATAACCTCATTGGTTTCTATAGTCTTGTTTTTAAGGGAAAAGAGGAGAATTTTTGTCATTGTTTGTATGCATCATCTGTTTTGAAAAATTCCAAGCATAATGTATCATTTTCTTTGTAGGTGCAGTTTCATTGGTTCAATGGAATTCAGCTCTGTATAGACCTAACAGTTCCAACTAGTTTTTTTGGGTCCAGTTTTGGTAACTGACAGCTTAATTCAAATGTACCCTCTTCCTGTAACCTGAACTGAGGCAAATAATTTTCAGAAATCCCCACTTCCTCTTAACCACCAGTTGCTAAAGGAGGACCTAAACTCACTCTAAGTAATTTTTCTTAATTCCTGGTTGTACTTAAGCTGTTGTAACAATAATGATTTAAAAAATGAATAAATGTAAATCAGCTTAATTCATACGTAGATCTTATTTGTTACACATTTAGATGTGTTGACTGTGGTTTTGTATTATGGGTGATTATTGGTGCATATTCACCTGGGCATGAGAAGAAAGATCATGAGAGGCAAGTGATTTGGGAGCAGCTGAGTGAGTGCGTTAGTGGTTTTGATGCACGAGACCGGGTTATAGTGATGGGTGATTTGAATGCAAAGGTGAGTAATGTGGCAGTTGAGGGAATAATTGGTATACATGGGGTGTTCAATGTTGTAAATGGAAATGGTGAAGAGCTTGTAGATTTATGTGCTGAAAAAGGACTGGTGATTGGGAATACCTGGTTTAAAAAGAGAGATATACATAAGTATACGTATGTAAGTAGGAGAGATGGCCAGAGAGTGTTATTGGATTACGTGTTAATTGATAGGCGCGCGAAAGAGAGACTTTTGGATGTTAATGTGCTGAGAGGTGCAACTGTAGGAATGTCTGATCATAATCTTGTGGAGGCGAAGGTGAAGATTTGTAGAGGTTTTCCAAAAAGAATAGAGAATATTGGGGTGAAAAGAGTGGTGAGAGTAAGTGAGCTTGGGAAGGAGATTTGCGTGAGCAAGTACCAGGAGAGACTGAGTACAGAATGGAAAAAGGTGAGAACAAAGGGGGTAAGGGGAGTGAGGGAGGAATAGGATGTATTTAGGGAAGCAGTGATGGCTTGCGCAAAAGATGGTTGTGGCATGAGAAGTTTGGGAGGTGGGCAGATTAGAAAGGGTAGTGAGTGGTGGGATGAAGAAGTAAGATTATTAGTGAAAGAGAAGAGAGAGGCATTTGGATGATTTTTGAAGGGAAATAATGCAAATGAGTGGGAGATGTATAAAAGAAAGAGGCAGGAGGTCAAGAGAAAGGTGAAAGAGGTTAAAAAGAGGGCAAATGAGAGTTGTGGTGAGAGAGTATCATTAAATTTTAGGGAGAATAAAAAGATGTTTTGGAAGAAGGTAAATAAAGTGCGTAAGACAAGGGAACAAATGAGAACTTCATTGAAGGGGGCTAATGGGGAGGTGATAAAGTAGTGGTGATGTGAGAAGGAGATGGAGTGAGTATTTTGAAGGTTTGTTTAATGTAGATAGAGTGGCAGATATAGGGTGTTTTGGTTGAGGTGGTGTGCAAAGTGAGAGGGTTAGGGAGAATGATTTGGTAAACAGAGAAGAGGTAGTAAAAGCTTTGCAGAAGATGAAAGCTGGGAAGGCGGCGGGTTTGGATGGTATTGCAGTGGAATTTATTAAAAAATGGGGTGACTGTAGTGTTGACTGGTTGGTAAGGTTATTTAATGTATGTATAGCTCATGGTGAGGTGCCTGAGGATTGGCAGAATGCTTGCATAGTGCCATTGTACAAAGGCAAAGGGGATAAAATTGAGTGTTTAAATTACAGAAGTATAAGTATAAGTTTGTGCTGTATGGTTGCGAGGCGTGGGCTATGGATAGAGTTGTGCGCAGGAGGATGGATGTGCTGGAAATGAGATGTTTGAGGACAATGTGTGGTGTGAGGTGGTTTGATCGAGTAAGTAACGTAAGGGTGAGAGAGATGTGTGGAAATAAAAAGAGCGTGGTCGAGAGAGCAGAAGAGGGTGTTTTGAAATGGTTTGGGCACATGGAGAGAATGAGTGAGGAGAGATTGACCAAGAGGATATATGTGTCGGAGGTGGAGGGAACGAGGAGAAGAGGGAGACCAAATTGGAGGTGGAAAGATGGAGTGAAAAAGATTTTGTGTGATCGGGGCCTGAACATGCAGGAGGGTGAAAGGAGGGCAAGAAATAGAGTGAATTGGAGTCATGTGGTATACAGGGGTTGACGTGCTGTCAGTGGATTGAAGCAAGGCATGTGAAGCGTCTGGGGTAAACCATGGAAAGCTGTGTAGGTATGTATATTTGCGTGTCTGGACGTGTGTATGTACATGTGTATGGGGGGGGGGGGGTTGGGCCATTTCTTTCGTCTGTTTCCTTGCGCTACCTCGCAAACGCGGGAGACAGCGACAAAGTATAAAAAAAAAAAAAAAAAAAAAAAAAAGTTAAGTATTCCTGGGAAATTATATGGGTGGGTATTGATTGAGAGGTGAAGGCATGTACAGAGCATGAGATTGGGGAAGAGCAGTGTGGTTTCAGAAGTGGTAGAGGATGTGTGGATCAGGTGTTTGCTTTGAAGAATGTATGTTAGAAATACTTAGAAAAACAAATGGATTTGTATGTGGCATTTATTGATCAGGAGAAGGCATATGATAAGAGTTGATAGAGATGCTCTGTGGAAGGTATTAAGAATATATGGTGTGGGAGGCAAGTTGTTAGAAACGGTGAAAAGTTTTTATCGTGGATGTAAGGCATGTGTACGTGTAGGAAGAGAGGAAAGTGATTGGTTCTCAGTGAATGTAGGTTTGCGGCAGGGGTGTGTGATGTCTCCATGGTTGTTTAATTTGTTTATGGATGGTTTGTTAGGGAGGTGAATGCAAGAGTTTTGGAAAGAGGGGCAAGTGTGCAATCTGTTGTGGATGAGAGAGCTTGGGAAGTGAGTCAGTTGTTGTTCGCTGATGATACAGCACTGGTGGCTGATTTGTGTGAGAAAGTGCAGAAGCTGGTGACTGAGTTTGGTAAAGTGTGTGAAAGAAGAAAGTTGAGAGTAAATGTGAATAAGAGCAAGGTTATTAGGTACAATATGGTTGAGTGTCAAGTCAATTGGGAGGTAAGTTTGAATGGAGAAAAACTGGAGGAAGTGAAGTGTTTTAGATATCTGGGAGTGGATCTGGCAGCGGATGGAACCATGGAAGTGGAAGTGAATCATAGGCTGGGGGAAGGGGTGAAAATTCTGGGAGCGTTGGAGAATGTGTGGAAGTCAAGAACGTTATCTCTGAAAGCAAAAATGGGTATGTTTGAGGGAATAGTGGTTCCAACAATGTTATATGGTTGCGAGGTGTGGGCTATTGATAGAGTTGTGTGGAAGAGGGTGGATGTGCTGGAAATGAGATGTTTTAGGACAATATGTGATGTGAGGTGGTTTGATCAAGTAAGTAATAATAGGGTAAGAGAGATGTGTGGTAATAGAAAGAGTGTGGTTGAGAGTGCAAAAGAGGGTGTTTTGAAATGGTTTGGTCACATGGAGAGAATGAGTGAGGAAAGATTGACCAAGAGGATATATGTGTCAGAGGTGGAGGGAACGAGGAGAAGTGGGAGACCAAATTGGAGGTGGAAAGATGGAGTGAAAAAGATTTTGAGTGATCGGGACCTGAACATGAAGGAGGGTGAAAGGCGTGCAAAGAATATAGTGAATTGGAACGATGTGGTATACCGGGGTCGACATGCTGTCAATGGATTGAACCAGGGCATGTGAAGCTAGAGACTGAGTGTGAACGAATGTGGTCTTTGTTGTCTTTTCCTAGTGCTACCTCGCGCACATACGGGGGAGGGGGTTGTTTTTTCATGTGTGGCAGGATGGCGATGGGAATGAATAAAGGCAGACTATGAATTATGTACATGTGTATATATGTATATGTCTGTGTGTGTATATATATATATTTATATGTTGAGATGTATAGGTATGTATATGTGTGTGTGTGGACGTGTATGTACATACATGTGTATGTGGGTGGGTTGGGCCATTCTTTCGTCTGTTTCCTTGTGCTACCTTCGCTGACGTGGGAGACAGCAACAAAGCAAAATAAATATAGATAATAAATATATTATCATTATTTTTTTTTTTTTTTTTTTTTGCTTTGTCGCTGTCTCCCGTGTTTGCGAGGTAGCGCAAGGAAACAGACGAAAGAAATGGCCCAACCCACCCCCATACACATGTATATACATACGTCCACACACGCAAATATACATACCTACACAGCTTTCCATGGTTTACCCCAGACGCTTCACATGCCTTGATTCAATCCACTGACAGCACGTCAACCCCGGTATACCACATCGCTCCAATTCACTCTATTCCTTGCCCTCCTTTCACCCTCCTGCATGTTCAGGCCCCGATCACACAAAATCTTTTTCACTCTATCTTTCCACCTCCAATTTGGTCTCCCTCTTCTCCTCGTTCCCTCCACCTCCGACACATATATCCTCTTCGTCAATCTTTCCTCACTCATTCTCTCCATGTGCCCAAACCATTTCAAAACACCCTCTTCTGCTCTCTCAACCACGCTCTTTTTATTTCCACACATCTCTCTTACCCTTACGTTACTTACTCGATCAAACCACATCACACCACACATTGTCCTCAAACATCTCATTTCCAGCACATCCATCCTCCTGCGTACAACTCTATCCATAGCCCACGCCTCGCAACCATACAACATTGTTGGAACCACTATTCCTTCAAACATACCCATTTTTGCTTTCCGAGATAATGTTCTCGACTTCCACACATTCCTCAAGGCTCCCAGAATTTTCGCCCCCTCCCCCACCCTATGATCCACTTCCGCTTCCATGGTTCCATCCGCTGCCAGATCCACTCCCAGATATCTAAAACACTTCACTTCCTCCAGTTTTTCTCCATTCAAACTCACCTCCCAATTGACTTGACCCTCAACCCTACTGTACCTAATAACCTTGCTCTTATTCACATTTACTCTTAACTTTCTTCTTTCACACACTTTACCAAACTCAGTCACCAGCTTCTGCAGTTTCTCACATGAATCAGCCACCAGCGCTGTATCATCAGCGAACAACAACTGACTCACTTCCCAAGCTCTCTCATCCCCAACAGA
Source organism: Panulirus ornatus (assembly GCF_036320965.1). Taxonomy (NCBI): domain Eukaryota; kingdom Metazoa; phylum Arthropoda; class Malacostraca; order Decapoda; family Palinuridae; genus Panulirus; species Panulirus ornatus. The sequence continues at coordinate 8,584,943 of NC_092264.1, forward strand.
CTTCATACTTGCCCCTCTTTCCAAAACTCTTGCATTCAACTCCCTCACAACCCCATCCATAAACAAATTATTATTATTATTATTATTATTATTATTATTATTTCTATATTATACTGAATTGTTGTTTCCCACATCAGCAAGGTAGCACCAGAAAACAGATGAAGAATGGCCCATCCACTCATATACACATACATATGCATAAAGGCCCATACATGCACATATACATATCAACATATGCATACATATACACAGACATGTACATGCATTTATTATACACAGTTGCTGTTTCCCGTGTCTGCAAAGTAGTGCCAGGAACCAGTCGAAGAATGGCATTTTATAGACTAAACTTATCAGATTAAACTTTTGAAAAGCTATTGCGAACATGTATGATATATGTATTTCTTTATATTTATTATACTTTGTCGCTGTCTCCCGCGTCAGTGAGGTAGCTCAAGGAAGCAGACGAAAGAATGGCCCAACCCACCCACATACACATGTATATACATAATGCCCACACATGAACATATACATACCTACCTATACATTTCAACGTATGCACAGACATATACATATACACACATGTACACATTCATACTTATTGCCTTCATCTATTCCTGTCGCCACCCCGCCATACATGAAATAGCATCCCATACATGCATATATACATACATATACATATATACACAATTACATATTTGTACTTGCTGCCGTCATCCATTCCCGTCGCCACCCACAACACTTGAAATAGCATCCCCCCCAACCACCACCAGCAAGGTAGCGCTGGGGATAGGGGAGAAAGAATACGTCCAACATATTCCTTGCATGTCGTAGAAGGCGACTAAAAAGGGAGGGAGAGTGAGGGCCAAGTGAGGATATTCCCTCAAAGGCTCAGTCCTCTGTTCTTAACGCTACCTCGCTAATGTGGGAAACGGCTAATATAGTATAAAAAAAAGATGTTGGCTTTGGTATACCACATCATTTCAATTCATCCTATTCCTTGCCCGCCTCTCACCCTCCCATATATTTAGGCCCCGATCACTCAAAATCTTTTTCACTCCATCCTTCCATCTCCAATTTGGTCTCCTACTTCTTGTTCCCTCCACCTCTGACACATATACCTTCTTTGTCAATCTTTCCTCTCTCATTCTCTCCATATGTCCAAACCATTTCAACACACCCTATTCTGCTTTCTCAACCATACTCTCTTTATTTCCATACATATCTCCTACCCTTTCATTACTTACTCGATCATACCACCTCAGACCACTTATTGCCCAGAAGCATTTCATTTCCAATGCATCCACCCTCCTCCATACAACCCTAACTATAGCCCATGCCTCATAACCATATAACATTGTTGGAACTACTAATCCTTCAAACATACACATTTTTGCTCCGAGATAATGTTCTCTCCTTCCACACATTCTTCGTCGCTCCCAGAATCTTCGCCCCCTCTCCCACCTTGTGACTCACTTCCGCTCCATGGTTCCATTCTCTGCTAAGTCCAATCCCAGAAGGGACGTGGTGTTTTCTAGGACATCTTTCCATTGGCTGCAGCTTATGATTGCACTTCCTACTGTAGCAAGTCTGAGGGCATTTAGTTTGTTTATAACATTTGTGTTAATGTTCCTGGTGAGTGAAAATTGTGTTGATTACTAATGATGCCCTGTATATTTTTATTTTTGTCCATTTAGGGTGGAGGTTGGATTCACATCTGTCATGGGTGCATATTTCTGTAGTTATGCCGAAATTGTGCTTTAGATGTGCCAGTTTTATGATTGTCTGATGTAGTGTTAGATGTTTGTTGCTTGTGTTGTGTCAAGATGCAGTGATGTGATGTCATTTGCAAGTAAAAGGATTTTAAGACCGTATCTTGAAGGAGGTAATGGGGGTCATGTAATAAGTCATCAGAAAGGTTGGAAAAGTAACTGCTGTCAAGGGGAACTCTGTCGTAGAATTTTTAGATTTTGGAGGTGAAACCCTTTTGAATGACTGGTTTGGTGATGAGCTATGTATTTGATTAACCATTTTTTTTTTAGTATGGGAGTTGGTGTGTATTATCTTTTTTGTGAGGACAAACTGGGGAATGGTGTCAAATGCTTTGTTGGTATCTTTTCTCATATACTGCGTGGAAGGAGGAAGTTGTGGTTAGCTGAAGCCATCCAAGATATGATGGGTGAATGTATAATGTGTTAGTGTATGATCAGGTCTTAAAGACAGTCTTTGTTGGTGAGAGCTGGATGTTTTGGTCAGTTCTGATATGAATTGGTTCTTAACGGAGTTTCAGTGCTGAATACTGCAATGATGAAATGTACTTATGAACAGATTTTGCTAAAATGTCAGAGCTAGCATGTGGTGCTGACAAAATTTCTTGTTTGTTGAATAATTCTGTTTGTCTTCCCTGCCACCTACATTATATGATTATCATGATCTTTGTTCAGTTGAATCTTTTTTTATATTTTCTTTGCAGTTTCCATTTGTGAGACTTTTACTGTCAGTTCTAAACAAAAGGTAGAGCACTTCATGTAAATATAGAGAATCTTTTGAGAAAGTAGTTCTGCATCATGATTCATCAGCCACTTATATATATGAGTTCACCATGTTTCAATACTTTACATTGTATTTCAGGACCCATCCTATATTTACAAAGTTCATGTTTAAGAATATTGGTAAAAAAATTCTCCATGATTTTAATTGCTTTTTTTCATACATATTCACCTTTTTCCATGTTAGCGAGGTAGCATTAAGAACAGAGGAGTGAGCCTTAAAGGGAATATCCTCACTTGGTCCCATTCTCTGTTCCTTATTTTGATATATTAAAAATGGGAGGGGAGGATTTCCAGTCCCTCGCTCCCTTCCCTTTTAGTTGCTTTCTACGACACGCAGGGAATACATGGGAAGTATTCTTTCTCCCCTATCACTGTTAATATTATTTATATAAATTTTCATTTATTTATTTATTATACTTAATCGCCATTTTCCGCCTTAGCAAGGTAGCACAAAGAAACAGACGAGGAATGGCCCAACCCCCACATACACATGTATATACATAAATGCCCATTCATGCATACATACATACATATACATTTCAACGTATACATACATATACATACACAGACATACACATGTACATATTCATATTTGCTGCCTTCACCAATTTGCGTTGCCACCCCACCACACATGAAATAACATCCCCCCACCCCCTTTAGCGAGGTAGTGCCAGGAAAAGACAAAAAAGGCCACATTCATTTACACTCTGTCTCTAGCTGTAATGTGAATTGCACCAAAACTACAGCTCCCTTTCCACATCCAGGCCCCACAGACCTTTCCATGGTTTACCCCAGATGCTTCAAATGCCCTGGTTCAATTGATTGACAGCACGTCCACCCCGGTATACCACATCGTTCCAATTCACTCTATTCCTTGCACGCTTTTCACCCTCCTGTATGTTCTGGCCCTGATCGCTCAAAATCTTTTTCACTCCATCCTTCCACCTCTAGTTTGGTCTCCCACTTCTCCTTGTTCCCTGTACCTCTGACATGTATATCCTCTTTGTCAACCTTTCCTCACTCATTCTCTCCATGTGTCCAAAACATTTCAACACACCCCCTTCTGCTCACTCAACCACACTCTTTTATTCCACACATCTCTCTTCCCTTTTCATCATTACTTGATCAAACCACCTCATACCACATCTTGTCCTTAAACATTTTGTTTCCAACACATCCACCCTCCTCCGTACAACCCTATCTGTAGCCCATGCCTCGCAGCCATATAACATTGTTGGAACCACTATTCCTTCAAACATACCCATTTTTGCTCTCCAAGATAACATTCTCACCTTCCACACATTCTTCAGTGCTCCCAGAACCTTTGCCCTCTCCCCCACCCTGTGACTCGCTTCTGCTTCCATGGTTCCATCTGCTGCTAAATCCTTTCCCAGATATCTAAAACACTTCGCTTTCAGTTTTTCCCCATTCAAACCTACCTCTCAATTTACTTGTCCCTCAACACTACTGAACCTAATAACTTTGCTATTATTCACATTTACTCTCAGCTAGGTTTCTTTCACACACTTTACCAAACTCAGTCACCAACTTCTACAGTTTCTCACCCAAATCAGCCACCAGTGCTGTATCATCAGCGAACAACAGCTGACTCACTTCCCAAGCTCCCTCATCCACAACAGACTGCATACTTGCTCCTCTCTCCAAAACTTGCATTCACCTCCCTAACCATCCCATCCATAAACAAATTAAACAACCATGGAGACATCATGCACCCTTGCTGCAAACCGACATTCACTGGGAACCAATCACTTTCCTCTCTTCTTACTCGTACACATGCCTTACATCCTTGGTAAAAACTTTTCACTGCTTCTCGCAACTTACTTCCCACACCATATACTCTCAAAACCTTCCACAAAGCATCTCTATCAACCCTATCATATGCCTTCTTCAGATCCATGAATGCTACATACAAGTCCATCTGTTTTTCTAAAATTTCTCATATACATTCTTCAGAGCAAACACCTGATCCACACATCCTCTACCACTTCTGAAACCACACTGCTCTTCCCCAGTCTGATGCTCTGTACATGCTTTCACCTTCTCAATCAATACCCTCCCATATAATTTCCCAGGAATACTCAACAAACTTATGCCTCTGTTATTTGAACACTCACCTTTATCCCTTTTGCCTGTGTGCAATAGCACTATGCATGCATTCCGCCAATCCTCAAGCACTTCACCATGATCTATACATACATTGAATATCCTTACCAACCAGTCAACAACAGTCACCCTCCTTTATTGATAAATTTCATCTTCTGCAAAGCTTTCACTACCTCTTTTTGTTTACCAAACCATTCTCCCTGACCCTCTCACTTTGCACACCACCCTGATCAAAACACCCTGTCTGCCACTCTGTCATCAAACACATTCAACAAACCTTCAAAATACTCACTCCATTTCCTTCTCACTTCATCACTACTTGTTATTACCTCCCTGTTTGCCCCCTTCACTGATGTCCCCATTTGTTCTCGTCTTAAACACTTTCTTTACTTCATTCAAAAAGTCTATATATTCTCCCTAAAATGTAATGATACTCTTTTACCCCACCTCTCATTTGCCCCCTTTTTCACCTCTTACACCTTTCTCTTAACCTCCTGCCCCTTTCTTTTATACATCTCCCAGTCATTTGCACTACCTCCCTGCAAAAATCATCTAAACTCCTCTCTTCTCTTTCACTAACAATCTTACTTCTTCATCCCACCACTCACTACCCTTTCTAAGCTGCTCACCTCCCATATCTCGCATACCACATGCATCTTTCGCACAAGCCATTACTGCTTGCCTAAATACATCCTGTTCCTCCCCCACTCCCCTTATGTCACTTGCTTTCCTTTCCAAGCTCACTTACTCTCACTCCTCTCTTCTCCCCAATATTCTCTCTTCTTTTCTGAAAACCTCTGCAAATCTTCCCCTTCACCTCCACAAGATAGTGATCAGACATCGCTCCAGCTGCTCCTCTCAGTGTATTAACATCCAAAAGTTTCTCTTTGACATGCCCTTCAATTAACAAATAATCAAGTAACAACCCCTGGCCATCTCCCCTACACACATACATATACTTATGTGTATATCTCTTTTTAAACCAGGTATTCCCAGTCTCCAGTCCTTTTTCAGCACACAAATCCACAAGCTCTTCACCATTTTCATTTACATCACTGAACACCCCATGTACACCAATTGTACCCTCAACTGCCACATTACTCACCTTTGCATTCAAATCACCCATCATTATAACCGTCTTGTGCATCAAAGCTGCTAACACACTCCCTCATCTGCTTCCAAAACACTTACCTCTCATAATCTTTCTTCTCATGACCAGGTGCATAGGCACCAATGATCACCCATCTCTCTCCATCCACTTTCAGTTTAACCCATATTCATCTAGAGTTTACTTGCTTACACTCTATCACATATTCTCACAGCTCCTGCTTCAGGAGGAGTGGTACTCTTTCCATGTTCTTGTCCTCTCACCAACCCGTGACATTACTCCCAAGACATTCCCAAACCACTCTTCCCCTTTACCCTTGAGTTTTGTTTCACTCAGAGCCAAAACATCCAGGTTCCTTTCCTCAAACATACTATCTATCTCTTCTTTTTTCTCATCTTGGTTACATCCATATCATATCAGTAGGTAATCACAAACAGGTTTTTATCTTTGATGCTTGTTGTAGACATGTACTTGCATGGATTTCTTTACCTAGATTAGAAGTCATATTGATTGAAAGAGAAATCAAAATTCAGAGTTTACATTGACAGTGATCTTTTTTGGAGAACTTTGAATTCTTGTTTAAAAATGTGAATGTTATTGTTTTCCTATTATTTTGAAATCAGTCAATTGAAATCCATGTATCACTTAAGAATATATGACAAAAAAATACCGAATTCCAAAATCACTTTTATTTGATAACAAAATATCAATATAAACTGCATAAAAGTTATCCTTATTTGAAAGGACACAAAATTAAAGTACAGTGAGTATTACTTTTGAAAGTTATTCAGTAGTCAATAAGAATTAAGAGAACAGAAATATACTCGGTATAGCAATATGTTCACTGACAAGTTTATAAAAACAAAATTATTCCCTTAAGTGAGACCAACTGACTAAACTAGGATTTAATAATAACTTTTTATTTTATAAAGAATAATCACATTTGGTAAATAGTTTGACTAGAATTAAACTGTTTGTTTACTATAAAGATACTACGAAAATACAAAACATTAAAAAAATAATGGGCTATAAGAATTATTCATTTTATAAAGATTTCTTAGAGGATGCGATACAGTTAGATCATCCTTTGTTCCTGAAATCTTAGCAGAATAATTCCAAAGGTAAGTAATGTGGCAGTTGAGGGACTAATTGATGTACATGGGGTGTTCAGTGTTGTAAGTGGAAATAGTGAAGAGCTTGTAGATTTGTGTGCTGAAAAAGGATTGGTGATTGGAAATACCTGGTTTAAAAAGAGAGATATACATATGTATACATATGTAAGTTGGAAAGTGATTGGTTCTCAGTGAATGTAGGTTTGCGGCAGGGGTGTGTGATGTCTCCATGGTTGTTTAATTTGTTTATGGATGGGGTTGTTAGGGAGGTAAATGCAAGAGTCTTGGAAAGAGGGGCAAGTATGAGGTCTGTTGGGGATGAGAGAGCTTGGGAAGTGAGTCAGTTGTTGTTCGCTGATGATACAGCGCTGGTGGCGGATTCATGTGAGAAACTGCAGAAGCTGGTGACGGAGTTTGGTAAAGTGTGTGGAAGAAGAAAGTTAAGAGTAAATGTGAATAAGAGCAAGGTTATTAGGTACAGTAGGGTTGAGGGTCAAGTCAATTGGGAGGTGAGTTTGAATGGAGAAAAACTGGAGGAAGTGAAGTGTTTTAGATATCTGGGAGTGGATCTGTCAGCGGATGGAACCATGGAAGCGGAAGTGGATCATAGGGTGGGGGAGGGGGCGAAAATTTTGGGAGCCTTGAAAAATTTGTGGAAGTCGAGAACATTACCCCGGAAAGCAAAAATGGGTATGTTTGAAGGAATAGTGGTTCCAACAATGTTGTATGGTTGCGAGGCGTGGGCTATGGATAGAGTTGTGCGCAGGAGGATGGATGTGCTGGAAATGAGATGTTTGAGGACAATGTGTGGTGTGAGGTGGTTTGATCGAGTAAGTAACGTAAGGGTAAGAGAGATGTGTGGAAATAAAAAGAGCGTGGTTGAGAGAGCAGAAGAGGGTGTTTTGAAATGGTTTGGGCACATGGAGAGAATGAGTGAGGAAAGATTGACCAAGAGGATATATGTGTCGGAGGTGGAGGGAACGAGGAGAAGAGGGAGACCAAATTGGAGGTGGAAAGATGGAGTGAAAAGGATTTTGTGTGATCGGGGCCTGAACATGCAGGAGGGTGAAAGGAGGGCAAGGAATAGAGTGAATTGGAGCGATGTGGTATACAGGGGTTGACGTGCTGTCAGTGGATTGAATCAAGGCATGTGAAGCGTCCGGGGTAAACCATGGAAAGCTGTGTAGGTATGTATATTTGCGTGTGTGGACGTGTGTATGTACATGTGTATGGGGAGGGTTGGGCCATTTCTTTCGTCTGTTTCCTTGCGCTACCTCGCAAATGCGGGAGACAGCGACAAAGTATAAAAAAAAAAAAAAAAAAAAAAAATGTAAGTTGGAAAGATGGCCAGTGAGCATTATTGGATTACATGTTAATTGATAGGTGTGCGAAAGAGAGACTTTTGGATGTTAATGTGCTGAGAGGTGCAACTGGAGGGATGTCTGATCATTATCTTGTGGAGGAGAAGGTGAAGATTTGTAGAGGTTTTCAGAAAAGAAGAGAGAATGTTGGGGTGAAGAGAATGGTCAGAGTAACTGAACTTGGGAAGGAGACTTGTGTGAGGATGTACCTGGAGAAACTGAGTGTAGAATGGAAAAAGGTGAGAGCAAAGGACATAAGGGGAGTGGGGGAGGAATGCGATGTATTTAGGCAAGCAGTGATGGCTTGCGCAAAAGATGCTTGTGGCATGAGAAGCATGGGAGGTGGGCAGATTAGAAAGGGTAGTGAGTGGTGGGATGAAGAAGTAAGATTAGTAGTGAAAGAGAAGAGAGAGGCGTTTGGACGAGTTTTGTAGGGAAATAGTACAAATGATTGGAAGATGTATAAAAGAAAGAGGCAGAAGGTCAAGAGAAAGGTGCAAGAGGTTAAAAAGAGGTCAAATGAGAGTTAGGGTGAGTGAGTATCATTAGATTTTAGGGAGAATAAAAAGATGTTTTGGAAGGAGGTAACTAAAGTGCATAAGACAAGAGAACAAATGGGAACATCGGTGAAGGGGGCTAATGGGGAGGTGATAACAGGTAGTGGTGATGTGAGAAGGAGATGGAGTGAGTATTTTGAAGGTTTGCTGAATGTAGTAGATGATAGAGTGGCAGATATAGGGTGTTTTGGATGAGGTGGTGTGTGAATTGAAAGGGTTAGGGAGAATGATTTGATAAACATAGAAGAGGTAGTAAAAGCTTTGTGGAAGATGAAAGCCGGCAAGCCAGCGGGTTTGGGTGGTATTGCAGTGGAATTCATTAAAAAAGGGGGTGACTGTGTTGTTGACTGGTTGGTAAGGTTATTAAATGTATGTATGACTCATGATGAGGTGCCTGAGGATTGGCGGAATGCATTCATAGTGCCATTGTACAAAGGCAAAGGGGATAAAGGTGAGTGCTCAAATTACAGAGGTATGAGTCTGTTGAGTATTCCTGGGAAATTATATGAGAGGGTATTGATTGAGAGGTACAAAGCATCAGGCTGGGGAGGAGCAGTGTGGTTTCAGAAGTGGTAGAGGATGTGTGGATCAGGTGTTTGTTTTGATGAATGAATGTGATAAATACTTAGAAAAGCAAATGGATTTGTATGTAGCATTTATGGATCTGGAGAAGGCATATGATAGAGTTGATAGTGGTACTCTGTGGAAGGTATTAAGAATATATGGTGTGGGAGGCAAGTTGTTAGAAGCAGAGAAAAGTTTTTATCAAGAATATAAGGCATGTATGCGAGTGGGAAGAGAGGAAAGTGATTGGTTCTCAGTGAATGTGATTGGTTCTCAGTGAATGTCAGTTTGCGGCAAGGGTGCATGATGTCTCCATGGTTATTTAATTTGTTTGTGACTGGGGTTGTTAGGGAGGTGAATACAAGAGTTTTGGAGAGAGGAGCAAGTATGCAGTCTGTTGTGGATGAGAGAGCTTCGGAAGTGAGTCAGTTGATGTTCGCTGATGATACAGTGCTGGTGGCTGATTCGGGTGAGAAACTGCAGAAGCTAGTGACTGAGGTTGGCAAAGTGTGTGAAAGAAGAAAGCTGAGAGTAAATGTGAATAAGAGCAATGTTATTAGATACAGTAGGGTTGAGGGAAAAGTCAGTTGGGAGCTAAGTTTGAATGGAGAAAAACTGGAGGAGGTGAAGTGTTTTAGATATCTGGGAGTGGATTTGGCAGCAGATGGAACCATAGAAGCGGAAGTGAGTCACAGGGTGGAAGAGGGGGCAAAAGTTCTTGGGAGCGTTGAAAAATGTATGGAAGGCGAGAACATTATCATGGAAAGCAAAAATGGGTATGTCTGAAGGAATAGTGGTTCCAACAATGTTATATGGTTGCGAGGCGTGGGCTCTAGATAGAGTTGTGCAGAGGAGGGTGGATGCGTTGGAAATGAGATGTTTGAGGGCAATATGTGGTGTGAGGTGGTTTGATCGAGTAAGTAATGAAAGGGTAAAAGACGTGTGGTAACAAAAAGAGTGTGGTTGAGAGAGCAGAAGAGGATGTTTTGAAATGGTTTGGTCACATGGAGAGAAAGAGTGAGGAAAGATTGACAAAGGGGATATATGTGTCAGAGGTGGATGGAACGAGAAGTGGGAGACCCAGTTGGAGGTGGAAAGATGGAGTGAAAAAGATTTTGAGCAATCAGGGCCTGAACATGCAGGAGGGTGATAGGCGTGCAAGGAATAGAGTGAATTGGAACGATGTGGTATACCAGGGTCGACGTGTTGTCAGTGGATTGAACCAGGGCATGTGAAGCGTTTGGAATAAACCGTGGAAAGTTTTGTGGGGCCTGGATGTAGGAAGGGAGCTGTGATTTTGATGCATTATACATGACAGTTAGAGACTGAGTGTGAACTAATGTGGCCTTTGTTGTCTTTTCCTAGTGCTACCTCACGCGCATGTGGGGGGAAGGGATTGTCATTCCATGTGTGGCAGGGTGGCGATGGGAATGAGTAAAGGCAGCATGTATGAATTATGTACATGTGTATACATGTATATGTCTGTATGTATATATATATATATATATATATATATATATATATATATATATATATATATATATATATATATATATATATATTCCCTGGGGATAGGGGAGAAAGAATACTTCCCACGTATTCCCTGCGTGTCGTAGAAGGCGACTAAAAGGGGAGGGAGCGGGGGGCTGGAAATCCTCCCCTCTCAATTTTTTTTAATTTTCCAAAAGAAGGAACAGAGAAGGGGGCCAGGTGAGGATATTCCCTCAATGGCCCAGTCCTCAGTTCTTAACGCTACCTCGCTAACGCGGGGAAATGGCGAATAGTTTGAAAAAAAAAAAAAAAAAAAAAATATATATATATATATATATATATATATATATATATATATATATATATATATATATATATATATATATATATCGGGGAAGAGCAGTGTGGTTTCAGAAGTGGTAGAGGATGTGTGGATCAGGTGTTTGCTTTGAAGAATGTATGTTAGAAATACTTAGAAAAGCAAATGGATTTGTATGTAGCATTTATGGATCTGGAGAAGGCATATGATAAGAGTTGATAGAGATGCTCTGTGGAAGGTATTAAGAATATATGGTGAGGGAGGAAAGTTGTTAGAAGCAGTGAAAAGTTTTTATCGAGGATGTAAGGCATGTGTACGTGTAGGAAGAGAGGAAAGTGATTGGTTCTCAGTGAATGTAGGTTTGCGGCAGGGGTGTGTGATGTCTCCATGGTTGTTTAATTTGTTTATGGATGGGGTTGTTAGGGAGGTAAATGCAAGAGTTTTGGAAAGAGGGGCAAGTATGAAGTCTGTTGGGGATGAGAGAGATTGGGAAGTGAGTCAGTTGTTGTTCGCTGATGATACAGTGCTGGTGGCTGATTCATGTGAGAAACTGCAGAAGCTGGTGACTGAGTTTGGTAAAGTGTGTGGAAAAAGAAAGTTAAGAGTAAATGTGAATAAGAGCAAGGTTATTAGGTACAGTAGGGTTGAGGGTCAAGTCAATTGGGAGGTGAGTTTGAATGGAGAAAAACTGGAGGAAGTGAAGTGTTTTAGATATCTGGGAGTGGATCTGGCAGCGGATGGAACCATGGAAGCGGAAGTGGATCATAGGGTGGGGGAGGGGGCGAAAATTCTGGGAGCCTTGAAGAATGTGTGGAAGTCGAGAACATTATCTCGGAAAGCAAAAATGGGTATGTTTGAAGGAATAGTGGTTCCAACAATGTTGTATGGTTGCGAGGCGTGGGCTATGGATAGAGTTGTGCGCAGGAGGATGGATGTGCTGGAAATGAGATGTTTGAGGACAATGTGTGGTGTGAGGTAGTTTGATCGAGTAAGTAACGTAAGGGTAAGAGAGATGTGTGGAAATAAAAAGAGCGTGGTTGAGAGAGCAGAAGAGGGTGTTTTGAAATGGTTTGGGCACATGGAGAGAATGAGTGAGGAAAGATTGACCAAGAGGATATATATGTCGGAGGTGGAGGGAACGAGGAGAAGAGGGAGACCAAATTGGAGGTGAAAAGATGGAGTGAAAAAGATTTTGTGTGATCGGGGCCTGAACATGCAGGAGGGTGAAAGGAGGGCAAGGAATAGAGTGAATTGGAGCGATGTGGTATACCGGGGTTGACGTGCTGTCAGTGGATTGAATCAAGGCATGTGAAGCATCTGGGGTAAACCATGGAAAGCTGTGTAGGTATGTATATTTGTGTGTGTGGACGTATGTATATACATGTGTATGGGGGTGGGTTGGGCCATTTCTTTCGTCTGTTTCCTTGCGCTACCTCGCAAACGCGGGAGACAGCAGAAAAAAAAAAAAAAAAAAAAAAATGTATATATGTATGTATATATATATATATATATATATATATATATATATATATATATATATATATATATATATATAAGGTAAAGGTATGAGAGATGTGTGGAAATAAAAAGAGCGTGGTTGAGAGAGCAGAAGAGGGTGTTTTGAAATGGTTTGGGCACATGGAGAGAATGAGTAAGGAAAGATTGACCAAGAGGATATATGTGTCGGAGGTGGAGGGAACGAGGAGAAGTGGGAGACCAAATTGGAGGTGGAAAGATGGAGTGAAAAAGAATTTGTGTGATCGGGGCCTGAACATGCAGGAGGGTGAAAGGAGGGCAAGGAATAGAGTGAATTGGATCGATGTGGTATACCGGGGTTGACGTGCTGTCAGTGGGTTGAATCAGGGCATGTGAAGCGTCTGGGGTAAACCATGGAAAGCTGTGTAGGTATGTATATTTGCGTGTGTGGACGTATGTATATACATGTTTATGGGGGTGGGTTGGGCCATTTCTTTCATCTGTTTCCTTGCGCTACCTTGCAAACGCGGGAGACAGCGACAAAGCAAAAAAAAAAATATATATATATATATATATATATATATATATATACATTGAAATGTATAGGTATGTATATGTGTGTGTGGACGTGCATGGATATACATGTATGTGTGGGTGGGTTGGGCCATTCTTTCGTGTTTCCTTTTGCTACCTCACTGACATGGGAGACAGCAACGAAGTATAATAAATAGATAAATTAATCATAATGCATGAAATATGCTATCTTACTTTATCAGTATGTAAAACATGAATATTTTGTAAATGTATTCTTTAATTTGAAATATTGAAATCACACAATATGGTTACACTCATTGTAGAAAATTATATATTGATTAGAATATCTGAGTACCATGAGATAATTTAATTATTTGACTGCATTAGCTTAACTAAAGACATCATTTTCTTTGTATGAGACATCAATATGTCATTGATTTGATATGTGTTTGTTCCTGACCATGCAGTCCACATGGCTATAGGTTTCTTTGAATAAGACAATAAAACATAGTCAGTTATGAAATTAAGCATTCATACTCAACATTCTCATCAGTATCATGGCTATGAAACTGAAACCAAGCCCAGTGGATGAGAAATGAGCAAAAAACTCATCAATTAATGTCAGTGCTTATATGGTGATGAGGTCATGTAAAAAACAGTATTTTTGATGAGAAAAGAAAGTAAAACGAGGACCAAATTTATTACAGTACATGTCATGCAGAATATTTAGCATTTGTGTATATATATACTTGATAATACTTTATATGAGGCTCAGATATCCATGATGGCCTCTTTTTAATTTTTTAATTTTTTTTTTTTTATTATACTTTGTCGCTGTCTCCCGCGTTTGCGAGGTAGCGCAAGGAAACAGATGAAAGAAATGGCCCAACCCCCCCCATACACATGTATATACATACGTCCACACACGCAAATATACATACCTACACAGCTTTCCATGGTTTACCCCAGACGCTTCACATGCCCTGATTCAATCCACTGACAGCACGTCAACCCCGGTATACCACATCGCTCCAATTCACTCTATTCCTTGCCCTCCTTTCACCCTCCTGCATGTTCAGGCCCCGATCACACAAAATCTTTTTCACTCCATCTTTCCACCTCCAATTTGGTCTCCCTCTTCTCCTCGTTCCCTTCACCTCCGACACATATATCCTCTTGGTCAATCTTTCCTCACTCATTCTCTCCATGTGCCCAAACCACTTCAAAACACCCTCTTCTGCTCTCTCAACCACGCTCTTTTTATTTCCACACATCTCTCTTACCCTTACGTTACTCACTCGATCAAACCACCTCACACCACACATTGTCCTCAAACATCTCATTTCCAGCACATCCATCCTCCTGCGCACAACTCTATCCATAGCCCACGCCTCGCAACCATACAACATTGTTGGAACCACTATTCCTTCAAACATACCCATTTTTGCTTTCCGAGATAATGTTCTCGACTTCCACACATTCTTCAAGGCCCCCAGAATTTTCGCCCCCTCCCCCACCCTATGATCCACTTCCGCTTCCATGGTTCCATCCGCTGCCAGATCCACTCCCAGATATCTAAAACACTTCACTTCCTCCAGTTTTTCTCCATTCAAACTCACCTCCCAATTGACTTGACCCTCAACCCTACTGTACCTAATAACCTTGCTCTTATTCACATTTACTCTTAACTTTCTTCTTCCACACACTTTACCAAACTCAGTCACCAGCTTCTGCAGTTTCTCACATGAATCAGCCACCAGCGCTGTATCATCAGCGAACAACAACTGACTCATTTCCCAAGCTCTCTCATCCCAACAGACTTCATACTTGCCCCTCTTTCCAAAACTCTTGCATTTACCTCCCTAACAACCCCATCCATAAACAAATTAAACAACCATGGAGACATCACACACCCCTGCCGCAAACCTACATTCACTGAGAACCAATCACTTTCCTCTCTTCCTACACGTACACATGCCTTACATCCTCGATAAAAACTTTTCACTGCTTCTAACAACTTTCCTCCCACACCATATATTCTTAATACCTTCCACAGAGCATCTCTATCAACTCTATCATATGCCTTCTCCAGATCCATAAATGCTACATACAAATCCATTTGCTTTTCTAAGTATTTCTCACATACATTCTTCAAAGCAAACACCTGATCCACACATCCTCTACCACTTCTGAAACCACACTGCTCTTCCCCAATCTGATGCTCTGTACATGCCTTCACCCTCTCAATCAATACCCTCCCATATAATTTACCAGGAATACTCAACAAACTTATACCTCTGTAATTTGAGCACTCACTCTTATCCCCTTTGCCTTTGTACAATGGCACTATGCACGTATTCCGCCAATCCTCAGGCACCTCACCATGAGTCATACATACATTAAATAACCTTACCAACCAGTCAACAATACAGTCACCCCCTTTTTTAATAAATTCCACTACAATACCATCCAAACCTGCTGCCTTGCCGGCTTTCATCTTCCGCAAAGCTTTCACTACCTCTTCTCTGTTTACCAAATCATTTTCCCTAACCCTCTCACTTTGCACACCACCGTGACCAAAACACCCTATATCTGCCACTTTATCATCAAACACATTCAACAAACCTTCAAAATACTCACTCCATCTCCTTCTCACATCACCACTACTTGTTTTCACCTCCCCATTTGCGCCCTTCACTGAAGTTCCCATTTGCTCCCTTGTCTTACGCACTTTATTTACCTCCTTCCAGAACATCTTTTTATTCTCCCTAAAATTTAATGATACTCTCTCACCCCAACTCTCATTTGCCCTTTTTTTCACCTCTTGCACCTTTCTCTTGACCTCCTGTCTCTTTCTTTTATATATCTCCCACTCAATTGCATTTTTTCCCTGCAAAAATCGTCCAAATGCCTCTCTCTTCTCTTTCACTAATACTCTTACTTCTTCATCCCACCACTCACTACCCTTTCTAATCAACCCACCTCCTACTCTTCTCATGCCACAAGCATCTTTTGCGCAATCCATCACTGATTCCCTAAATACATCCCATTCCTCCCCCACTCCCCTTACTTCCATTGTTCTCACCTTTTTCCATTCTGTACTCAGTCTCTCCTGGTACTTCCTCACACAGGTCTCTTTTTAATTATAGTTATTTTATAAATATTGAGTGCAGTGGTGTAAAACTAATTCATTGCTTAAAAGATTTGGTGACATAATATTGCTTTGCTGGGAAACATTCTTAATATTTTTGAATATGTCATTAACTTGTTCGATGCTCAGAGTGGCAGCTCTGATTGACTGTATGGTTAGGATGTCGCAAACCCAATAGGTTTTGGTAAGTTTGGACGTAATTGAGCTTTAACTAGATAATTTCTTCTCATTACCAAATCCACTGAAATTTAAGTTCATGACATTTGCTGCTACAGTATTTCTTGTCCTTTTGTACTATCACTGCACTCACCCATCCTTCAGTATACATTATACGCTCTCATACTGCATGAAAGCTTATGGAAAACACTTCATTCCAATCATTTAACACTCTCCCACTTGTTCAGAATAATTTCAAAAAGTTTGATATAAGTAATTAACTGAATATCCCTGTAAAGGTATATTCTTTTGTCAGATATCTCTTTCAGTTGCTCATATCTTTCCTTCCTTTCTGCTTACTAAAGAGGATATTCACCCCCTTAGAGTTAACTTACAGAATGCAGGTATTATATTTATTTATTATATTTTATTATACTTTGTCGCTGTCTCTCGCGTTAGCAAGGTAGCACAAGGAAACAGACGAAAGAATGGCCCAACCCAACCACATTATTATTATTATTATTATTATTATTATTATTATTTTGCTTTGTTGCTGTCTCCCGTGTTAGCGAGGTAGCGCAAGGAAACAGAAGAAAGAATGGCCCAACCCACCCACATACACATGTATATACATACACGTCCACAAACGCAAATATACATACCTATACATCTCATTCATTTTCATTCAAACTATTCGCCATTTCCCGTGTTAGCGTGGTAGCGTTAAGAACAGAGAACTGGGCCTTTCAGGGAATATACTCACCTGGCCCCCTTCTCTGTTCCTTCTTTTGGAAAATTAAAGAAAATAATGAGAGGGGAGGATTTCCAGCCCCCTGCTCCCTCCCCTTTTAGTCGCCTTCTACGACACGCAGGGAATACGTGGGAAGTATTCTTTCTTCCCTATCCCCAGGGATAGATTATATATATATATATATATATATATATATATATATATATATATATATATATATATATATATAAATATACTATTATCATTATACTTAGTCGCTGTCTCCCACATTAGCGAGGCAGCACAAGGAAACAGACGAAAGAATGGCCCAACCCACCCACACTCAACGTATACATATATATACACACACAGACATATATATATATATACACATGTACATAATGCATAGTCTGCCTTTATTTGTTCCCATCGCCACCTCGCCACACATGAAATAACAACCCTCTCCCCCCTCATGTGTTCGAGGTGGCGCTAGGAAAAGACAACAAAGGCCCCATTCGTTCACACTCAAGTCTCTAGCTGTCATGTAATAATGCACCGAAACCACAGCTCCCTTTCCACATCCAGGCCCCACAGAACTTTCCATGGTTTACCCCAGACGCTTCACATGCCCTGGTTCAATCCATTGACAGCATGTCGACCCCAGTATATCACATCGTTTCAATTCATTCTATTCCTTGCACACCTTTCACCCTCCTGCATGTTCAGGCCCCAATCACTCAAAATCTTTTTCACTCCATCTTTCCACCTCCAATTTGGTCTCCCACTTCTTCTCGTTCCCTCCACCTCTGACACATATATCCTCTTTGTCAATCTTTCATCACTCATTCTCTCCATGTGACCAAACCATTTCAAAACACCCTCTTCTGCTCTCTCAACCACACTCTTTTTATTACCACACATCTCTTTTACCCTATTATTACTTACTCGATCAAACCCCCTCACACCACATATTATCCTCAAACATCTCATTTCTAGCACATCTACCCTCCTGCGCACAACTCTATCCATAGCCCACGCCTTGCAACCATACAACATTATTGGAACCACTATTCCTTCAAACATACCCATTTTTGCTTTCCGAGATAATGTTCTCGACTTCCACACATTCTTCAAGGCTCCCAGAATTTTTGCCCCATTCCCCACCCTATGATTCACTTCCGCTTCCATGGTTCCATCCGCTGCCAACTCCACTCTCAGATATCTAAAACACTTCACTTCCTCCAGTTTTTCTCCATTCAAACATACCTCCCAAATGACTTGTCCCTCAACCCTACTATACCTAATAACCTTGCTCTTATTCACATTTACTCTCAGCTTTCTTCTTTCACACACTTTACCAAACCCAGTCACCAGCTTCTGCAGTTTCTCACATGAATCAGCCACCAGTGCTGTATCCTCAGTGAACAACAAATGACTCTCTTCCCAAGCTCTCTCATCCACAACAGACTGCATACTTGCCCCTCTTTCCAAAACTCTTACATTCACCTCCCTAACAACTCCATCCGTAAACAAATTAAACAACCATGGAGACAGCACATACCCCTGTCACAAACCTACATTCACTGAGAACCAATCACTTTCCTCTCTTCCTACATGTACGCATGCCTTACATCCTTGATAAAAACTTTTCACTGCTTCTAACAACTTGCCTCCCACACAATATATTCTTAATACCTTCCACAGAGCATCTCTATCAACTCTATCATATGCCTTCTCTAGATCCATAAATGCTATATACAAATCCATTTGCTTTTCTAAGTATTTCTCACATACATTCTTCAAAGCAAACACCTGATCCACACATCCTCTACCACTTCTGAAACCACACTGCTCTTCCCCAATCTGATGCCCTGTACATGCCTTCACCCTCTCAATCAATACCCTCCCATATAATTTACCAGGAATACTCAACAAACTTATACCTCTGTAATTTGAGCACTCACTCTTACCCCCTTTGCCTTTGTACAATGGCACTATGCAAGCATTCCGACAATCCTCTGGCACCTCACCATGAGTCATACATACATTAAATAACCTTACCAACCTGTCAACAATACAGTCATCCCCTTTTTCAATAAATTCCATTGCAATACCATCCAAACCCGCTGCCTTGCTGGCTTTCATCTTCCGCAAAGCTTTTACTACCTCTTCTTTGTTTACGAAATCATTTTCCCTAACCCTCTCACTTTGCACACCACCTTGACCAAAACACCCTATATCTGACACTCTATCATCAAACACATTCAACACACCTTCAAAATACTCACTCCATCTCCTTCTCACATCACCACTACTTGTTATCACTTCCCCATTAGCACCCTTCACTGAAGTTCCCATTTGTTCCCTTGTCTTACGCACTTTATTTACCTCCTTCCAAAACATCTTTTTATTCTCCCTAAAATTTAATGATACTCTCTCACCCCAACTCTCATTTGCCCTCTTTTTCACATCTTGCACCTTTCTCTTGACCTCCTGCCTCTTTGTTTTATACATCTCTCACTCATTGGCATTATTTCCCTACAAAAATCGTCCAAATGCCTCTCTTCTCTTTCACTAATAATCTTACTCACTACCCTTTCTAATCTGCCCACCTCCCACGCTTCTCATGCCACAAGCATCTTTTGCACAAGCCATCCCTACTTCCCTAAATACATCCCATTCCTTCCCCACTCCCCTTACCCCCTTTTTTCTTACCTTTTTCCATTCTGTACTCAGTCCCTCCTGGTACTTCCTCACACAAGTCTCCTTCCCAAGGTCACTTACTCTCACCACTCTCTTCACCCCAACATTCTCTCTTCTTTTCTGAAAACCTCTACAAATCTTCACCTTCTCCTCCACAAGATAATGATCAGACATCCCTCTAGTTGCACCTCTCAGCTCATTAACATCCAAAAGTCTCTCTTTCGCCCGTCTATCAATTAACACGTAATCCAATAACGCTCTCTGGCCATCTCTCCTACTTACATACGTATACTTATGTATATCTCGCTTTTTAAACCAGGTATTCCCAATCACCAGTCCTTTTTCAGCACGTAAATCTACAAGCTCTTCACCGTTTCCATTTACAACACTGAATACTCCATGTATACCAATTATTCCCTTAACTGCCACATTACTCACCTTTGCATTCAAATCACCCATCACTATAACCCGGTCTCGTCCATCAAAACCACTAACACACTCATTCAGCTGCTCCCAAAACACTTGCCTGTCATGATCTTTCTTCTCATGCCCAGGTGCATATGCACCAATAATCACCCATCTCTCTCCATCAACTTTCAGTTTTACCCATATCAATCTAGAGTTTACTTTCTTACACTCTATCACATACTCCCACCACTCCTGTTTCAGGAGTAGTGCTACTCCTTCCTTTGGACAAGCTAGAGTTTACTTTCTTACACTCTATCACATACTCCCACCACTCCTGTTTCAGGAGTAGCGCTACTCCTTCCCTTGCCCTTGTCCACTCACTAACCCCTGACTGTACTCCCAAGACATTCCCAAACCACTCTTCCCCTTTACCCTTGAGCTTTGTTTCACTCAGAGCCAAAACATCCAGGTTCCTTTCCTCAAACATACTACCTGTCTCTCCTTTTTTCTCATCTTGGTTACATCCACACACATTTAAACACCCCAATCTGAGCCTTCGAGGAGGACGAGCACTCCCCGCGTGACTCCTTCTTCTGTTTCCCCTTTTAGAAAGTTAAAATACAAGGAGGGGAGGGTTTCTAGCCCCCCGCTCCCATCCCCTTTAGTCGCCTTCTACGACACGTGAGGTATGCGTGGGAAGTATTCTTTCTCCCCTATCCCCCACCCACATACACATGTATATACATACATGTCCACACACGCACATATATACACCAATACATCTCAACATATACATATATATACATACATAGACATATACATATATACACATGTACATAATTCATACTTGCTGCCTTTATTCATTCCCGTCACTACCCCACCACACATGAAATGACATCCCCCTCCCTGCATGCACGCGAGGTAGCGCCAGGAAAAGACAACAAAAGCCACATTCATTCACACTTAGTCTCTAGCTGTCATGTATAATACACCGAAACCACAGCCCCCTTTTCACATTCAGGCCCCACAAAATTTTCCATGGTTTACCCCAGACGCTTCACATGCCCTAATTCAATCCACTGACAGCACGTCAACCCCGGTATACCACATCATTCCAATTGCCTCTATTCCTTGCACGCCTTTTACCCTCCTGCATGTTCAGGCCTTGATCACTCAAAAATCTTTTTCACTCCATCTTTTCACCTCCAGTTTGGTCTCCCACTTCTCCTTGTTCCATTCACCTTTGACACATATATCCTCTTTGTCAATCTTTCCTCACTCATTCTCTCTATGTGACCAAACCATATCAAAACACCCTCTTCTGCTCTCTCAACAACACTTTGTATTACCACACATTTCTCTTACCCTTGCATTACTTACTCATTCAAACCATCTCACACCACATATAGTCCTCAAACATCTCATTTCTAACACATCCACCCTCCTCCACACAACTCTATCTATAGCCCATGCCTTGCAACCATATAACATTGTTGGAACCACTATTCCTTCAAACATACCCATTTTTGCTTTCCAAGATAATGTTCTTGCCTTCCACACATTTTTCAATGGACCCAGAACTTTTGCCCCCTTCCCCCACCCTGTGACTCACTTCCACCTCCATGGTTCCATCCACTGCCAAATCCACTCCCAGATATCTAAAATACTTCACTTCCTCCAGTTTTTCTCTTTTCAAACTTACCTCCCAATTGACTTGTCCCTCAACCTTACTCTACCTAATAACCTTGCTCTTATTCACATTTACTCTCAGCTTTCTTCTCTCACACACTTTACCAAACTCAGTCACCAGCTTCTGCAGTTTCTCACCTAAATCAGCCACCAGCGCTGTATCATCAGCAAACAACAATTGACTGACTTCCGAAGCTCTCTCATCCACAACAGACTGCATACTTGCCCCTCTCTCCAAAACTCTTGCATTCACCTCCTTAACAACCCTATCCATAAACAAATTAAACAACCATGGAGACATCATGCACCCCTGCCACAAACCGACATTTCACTGAGAACCAAAGACTTTCCTCTCTTCCTACTCATACACATGCCTTATATCCTTGATAAAAACTTTTCACTGCTTTTAGCAACTTGTCTCCCACACCATATATTCTTAATACCTTCTGTAGAGCATCTCTATCAACTCTATCATATGCCTTCTCCAGATCCATAAATGCTATACACAAATCCTTTTGCTTTTCTAAATATTTCTCACATACATTCATCAAAGCTAACACCTGATCCACACATCCTCTACCACTTCTGAAACCACAATGCTCTTCCTAACCTAACCTAACCTAACCTAACATAACCTAACCCAGTCTGATGCTCTGTACATGCTTTCGCCCTCTCAGTCAGTACCCTCCCATATAATTTCCCAGGAATACTCAACAAACTTATACCTCTGTAATTTGGACACTCACCTTTATCCCCCTTGCCTTTGTACAATGGCACTATGCATGCATTGCGTCAATTCTCAGGCATCTCACCATGAGTCATACATACACTAAACATCCTTACCAACCAGTCAGCAACACATTCACCCCCTTTTTTGATGAATTCCTCTGCAATATCATCCAAACCCGCTGCTTTGCCAGCCTTTCATCTTCCGCAAAACTTTTACTACCTCTTCTCTGTTTACCAAATCATTCTCCCAAATCCTCTTACTTCGCACACCACCTCGACTAAAACACCCTATATCTGCCACTCTATCATCTAACACATTCAGCAAACCTTCAAAATACTCACTCAAATATGCCCTCATATTGGAATAAATACATTCTTGAAAAGTATTTTAAGTGGATTCTGTTCAGCAAAACTCCTTTTCTCACACATCCCATTATGTTTTGGGAGATTTGTTACTTGAGAAAAATTTTCAGCCCTAAAACAAAATAACCAACAAATGCAAAAAACAGTTTTCAAGCACACACACACATAATTTGAATTTGATTATACTTAGGTATAATATTAACAATACTACAAAAAATAAGGCAAAAAAGTCAAAATCTTTTTTTTTCATTGTTTCAGTGGAAAAGTGAAAATAAATATGTTCAAAGTGTTTATTAGCAGTCCAAACATTTAATAGTCTTTCCAAGTTTTCCATTTTATCATTTCCTTGGCATTTTGCTTTTGTAGCACTTATAGGAGGCTTGAGCACTGGATTTTATTGTCTTTCATATTGTGTATTGTTCCCTCTGTGGAATTTGCAAGTCCTAATGCTTTCAAAGTTTGGTTTCATATTTTACATGCTTCAAATTTCCTCAAATATCAGTTTCAGTTTGAAGTCACTGATACTATATATATTTCATTTATGTCACTGCTTCCACTAACACATAACCCTTGTCCAGTCACCCCAACACCATTACAAGGATTGTAAACCTTGCCAAAGTAAACATACTTGAATGATCAAGAAAAGGTAAATAAAGTACTATGAACCACTTAATACCAAGGAAATTCATGCCTTATTAGATAAAATTACAAACAATACACAACTCAATTGTTTGCTTTTGAGTAGCAAAAGCTAGGTAAGGACTGTGAACTGGAGGGAAGCCTGCAAAAATCAGTGAAAATAACTGTTTATAGAAATGATCTTGCAGGAAAATTTTGTTTTTTCATTTCATTTTGATAAGTACTCATCCTCTAGAGCCCTTCTATATTGTGACTCAAGACTGCAAGTAAACCAGAAAATAAAGATCCACTCGCCTCATATACACATCTTCCTCTGCCACATATTTTTTATTATAAATATTTTAGTATTATCATGCTACACTTATTCTGTAACTAAAATTGCTGAGTATCATTGCACAGTGGTCATTCATTTATATCAGAAAGGCATCTTAGGGCTGAGATTTCTGGGCAACACAATGAAATTCCACAAACAAAACTTAAAGACCCAAACACTTGCCGTGCCTCTTCCTCCCCATTGAAAACACCTTCTCCCCTCTCTCCTGTGCTCTTAGGTATGAATTCCTGTATTACTTTCAAATGTTTTATTATTACACTATAGTTAATAATTATTTATTTATTTATTATACTTGATTATCGTTCCCCATGTCAGCATGGTAGCACCAGGAAACGACAAAGAATGGCCCATCCACTCACGTACACATATATTATACATAATTGCTGTTTCCCGCATCAATGAGGTAGCGCCAGGATACAGAAGAAGAATGGCCCATCCACTTATATATATAAAAGTCCATATACGCACATATACATACATATACATATCAACATATACACACATACAAACACACAGCCATATGCACATGCACATATTCATACTTGCTTGCCTTCATCCATTCCTGTTGCTACCCCCACTTCAGTGAGGCAGCACAAGGAGAATAGATAAAAAAGACCACATTCATTCACACAGTCTTTAGCTCTCATATGTAATGCACCGAAACCACAGCTCCCTATCCGTATCCAGGCCCCACAGACCTTTCCATGGTTTACCCCAGATGTTTCACATGTCCTAGTTCAGTCCATTGAAAGCACATCGACCACAGTATATCACATCATTCCAATTCACTCTATTCCTTGCACGCCTATCACTTTCCTGTACGTTCAGCCCCTGATTGCTCAAAATCTTTTTCACTCCATCCACCTCCAATTTGGTCTCCTGCTTCTCCTTGTTCCTCTCTGAACACATAAATTCCCTTTGTCAACCTTACCTCACTCATTCTCTCTATATGTCCAGACCATTTCAACACACCCTCTTCTGCTCGCTCGACCACACTCTTTTTATTAAACCACACATCTCTCTTACCATTTCATTACTTACTTGATCAAACCACCTCACACCACATATTGTCCTCAAACATTTCATCTCCAACACATCCACCCTACTCCTTGTAACCATATAATATTGTTGGAATTACTATTCCTTCAAACGTACCCATTTTTGCTCTTCAAGATACCGTTCTCTCCTTCCACACATTCATCATTGCTCACAGAGCCTTCTACCCCTCCCCCACCCTGTGACTCATTTCCACTTCTATGGTTCCATTTGCTGCTAAGTCCACTCCCAGTCATCTAAAACACTTCACTTCCTCCAGTTTTTCTCCATTCAAACTTACATCTCAGTTAACTTGTCCCTCAATCTAATAACCTTGCTCTTATTCACATTTATTCTCAACTTTCTCCTTTCACATACTTTTCCAAACTCAGTCACCAGCTTCTGCAGTTTCTCACTCAAATCAGCCACCAGTGCTGTATCATTGGTGAACAACAACTTACTCACTTCCCAGGTCCTCTCAACCCCAACAGACTGCATATTTGCCCCTTTCTCCAAAACTCATGCATTTACCTCCCTAACCACCCC
The DNA here is from genome assembly GCF_036320965.1 of Panulirus ornatus. Taxonomy (NCBI): domain Eukaryota; kingdom Metazoa; phylum Arthropoda; class Malacostraca; order Decapoda; family Palinuridae; genus Panulirus; species Panulirus ornatus. The sequence continues at coordinate 8,610,621 of NC_092264.1, forward strand.
ATCCATAAACAAATTAAACAACCATGAGGACATCACACACCCCTGCCGCAGACCGACCTCCACTGGAAACCAATGACTCTCCTCTCTTCCTACTCGTACATATGCCTTAACTCCTTGGTAAAAACTTTAAACTGCCTCTAGCCGCTTACCTCCACATCATATACTCTTCAAACCTTCCACAGAGCATCTGTATCAACCCTGTCATATGCTAAAACTGTACAGTAAGAGTCCACAGCAGTTACTTAATTGTGCCTCCTACTCTCCACACACACACACCACTTTCTGTTGCTGCCCTCTTAAGCCACTTGATACAGAGAAGATTTTTATTTCTTTAGATGTGTTATTAAGACTATACTGCGGCTACTTAATGGCTAAAACAGTACAGTACATGCAGAGTCATTTAATTTTATTAGATAATTGGCTTAGTGCTGAGACAAAATTATAGGCGGTCATTTAAGATTGAAACCTGTTAAAGTGAATTTTAGCCTCTCAAATGAGTTGGTTCAGATAAATGAGCTCCTGGTATGTGAGATTCCTAAATGATTTTTTCCCTGATGTTTCTTGTACTTTTATCCTTATAACATTTCCTTTTTTTGGGTTTTACTCAATTTTTCATACTCGTTTGCCATTTCTGGGATAAGTGAGGAAGCATGTACAGTGCATCAGAACCAGTACCCCTTACAAGGTCCCACAGATCTCTCTATGGTTTCCCTTGACTCTGATATGCCTAGGTGCAGCCTACCAGTACATCACCTCCAGTTTGCCACCGCCCCGGTTCGTGTTCTTCCAAGCACACCTCACATCCTTCTGCATGCTCAGACCTTGAACACACATAGCTTTTTCCACTCCATGCTTTAACTTCCTCCTTGGTTTCCTCCATTTCGTTTTTCCCTTCACTTCCAACATGTATACTCTCTTAGTCATCTTCTCTATATGTCCAAACATCCAAACTCTTTTCAGGTCTCTCATGCATACTCCTTTTACTTCCTCACTTCTCTCTTACCCTATCATTTCTCAATCAGTTAGTCCTATTCATTACCATATCCACTTCCAGGTAACTGATACACTTCTTACTTTCAAAAAATTATTCCCATGAAGCATAGTACTTAATTGCTATTCCAGCTTTCAGTCATTATTTATTTATATTTATATATTTATTTTGCTTTGTTGCTGTCTCCCGCGTTTGCGAGGTAGCGCAAGGAAACAGACGAAAGAAATGGCCCAACCCACCCCCATACACATGTATATACACACACGTCCACACACGCAAATATACATACCTATACATCTCAATGTACACATATATATATACACACACAGACACATACATATATACCCATGCACACAATTCACACTGTCTGCCTTTATTCATTCCCATCGCCACCTTGCCACACATGGAATACCATCCCCCTCCCCCCTCATGTGTGCGAGGTAGCACTAGGAAAAGACAACATAGGCCCCATTCGTTCACACTCAGTCTCTAGCTGTCATGCAATAATGCCCGAAACCACAGCTCCCTTTCCACATCCAGGCCCACACAACTTTCCATGGTTTACCCCAGACGTTTCACATGCCCTGATTCAATCCACTGACAGCACGTCAACCCTGGTATACCACATCGATCCAATTCCCTCTATTCCTTGCCCGCCTTTCACCCTCCTGCATGTTCAGGCCCCAATCACTCAAAATCTTTTTCACTCCATCTTTGCACCTCCAATTTGGTCTCCCACTTCTCCTTGTTCCCTCCACCTCCGACACATGTATCCTCTTGGTCAATCTTTCCTCACTCATTCTCTCCATGTGCCCAAACCATTTCAAAACACCCTCTTCTGCTCTCTCAACCACGCTCTTTTTATTTCCACACATCTCTCTTACCCTTACATTACTTACTCAATCAAACCACCTCACACCACACATTGTCCTCAAACATCTCATTTCCAGCACATCCACCCTCCTTGCGCACAACTCTATCCATAGCCCACGCCTCGCAACCATACAACATTGTTGGAACCACTATTCCTTCAAACATACCCATTTTTGCTTTACGAGATAATGTTCTCGACTTCCACACATTCTTAAAGGCTCCCAGGATTTTCGCCCCCTCCCCCACCCTATGATTCACTTCCGCTTCCATGGTTCCATCCGCTGCCAGATCCACTCCCAGACATCTAAAACACTTTACTTCCTCCAGTTTTTCTCCATTCAAACTTACCTGCCAATTGACTTGACCCTCAACCCTACTGTACCTAATAACCTTGCTCTTATTCACATTTACACTTAACTTTCTTCTTTCACACACTTTACCAAACTCAGTCACCAGCTTCTGCAGTTTCTCACATGAATCAGACACCAGCACTGTATCATCCTGAGATGATACAGTGCTGGTGGCTGATTCACATGCCTTATATCATGCCTTATATCCTCGATAAAAACTTTTCACTGCTTCTAACAACTTGCCTCCCACACCATATATTCTTAACACCTTCCACAGAGCATCTCTATCAACTCTATCATATGCCTTCTCCAGATCCATAAATGCTACGTACAAATCCATCTGTTTTTCTAAAAAGAGAGATATACATAAGTATACATATGTAAGTAGGAGAGATGACCAGAGAGCGTTATTGGATTACGTGTTGATTGATAGGCGCGCGAAAGAGAGACTTTTGGATGTTAATGTGCTGAGAGGTGCAACTGGAGGGATGTCTGATCATTATTTTGTGGAGGCGAAGGTGAAGATTTGTAGCGGTTTTCAGAAAAGAAGAGAGAATGTTGGGGTGAAAAGAGTGGTGAGAGTAAGTGAGCTTGGGAAGGAGACTTGTGTGAGGAAGTACCAGGAGAGACAGAGTACAGAATGGAAAAAGGTGAGAACAAAGGACGTAAGGGGAGTGGGGGAGGAATAGGATGTATTTAGGGAAGCAGTGATGGCTTGCGCAAAAGATGCTTGTGGCATGAGAAGTGTGGGAGGTGGGCAGATTACAGAGGGTAGTGAGTGGTGAGATGAAGAAGTAAGATTATTAGTGAAAGAGAAGAGGGATGCACTTGGACAATTTTTGCAGGGAAATAACACAAATGAGTGGGAGATGTATAAAAGAAAGAGGCAGGAGGTCAAGAGAAAGGTGCAAGAGGTGAAAAAGAGGGCAAATGAGAGTTGGGGTGAGAGAGTATCATTAAATTTTAGGGAGAATAAAAAGATATTTTGGAAGGAGGTAAATAAAGTGCGTAAGACAAGGGAACAAATGGAAACTTCAGTGAAGGGGGCTAATGGGGAGGTGATAACAAGTAGTGGTGATGTGAGAGGGAGATGGAGTGAGTATTTTGAGGGTTTGTTGAATGTGTTTGATGATAGAGAGGCAGATATTGGGTGTTTTCGTCGAGGCTGTGTGCAAAGTGAGAGGGTTAGGGAAAACGATTTGGTAAACAGAGAAGAGGTAGTAAAAGCTTTGCAGAAGATGACAGCCAGAAAGGCATCGGGTTTGGATGGTATTGCTGTGGAATTTATTAAAAAAGCGGTTGACTGTATTGTTGACTGGTTGGTAAGGTTATTTAATGTATGTATGACTCATGGTGAGGTGCCTGAGGATTGGCGGAATGCTTGCATAGTGCCATTGTACAAAGGCAAAGGGGATAAAAGTGAGTGCTCAAATTACAGAGGTATAAGTTTGTTGAGTATTCCTGGGAAATTATATGGGAAGGTATTGATTGAGTGGGTGAAGGCATGTACAGAGCATCAGATTGGGGAAGAGCAGTGTGGTTTCAGAAGTGGTAGAGGATGTGTGGATCAGGTGTTTGCTTTGAAGAATGTATGTGAGAAATACTTAGAAAAGCAAGTGGATTTGTTTGTAGCATTTATGGATCTGGAGAAGGCATGTGATAGAGTTGATAGAGATGCTTTGTGGAAGGTATTAAGAATATATGGTGTGGGGGCAAGTTGTTAGAAGCAGTGAAAAGTTTTTATCGAGGATGTAAGGCATGTGTATGTGCAGGAAGAGATGAAAGTGACTGGTTCTCAGTGAATGTAGGTTTGCGGCAGGGGTGTGAGATGTCTCCATGGTGGTTTAATTTGTTTATGGATGGGGTTGTTAGGGAGGTGAATGCAAGAGTTTTGGAAAGAGGGGCAAGTATGCAGTCTGTTGTGGATGAGAGAGCTTGGGAAGTGAGTCAGTTGTTGTTCGCTGATGATACAGCGCTGGTGGCTGATTTGTGTGAGAAACTGCAGAAGCTGGTGACTGAGTTTGGTAAAGTGTGTGAAAGAAGAAAGCTGAGAGTAAATGTGAATAAGAGCAAGATTTTTAGGTACAGTAGGGTTGAGGGACAAGTCAATTGGGAGGTAAGTTTTAATGGAGAAAAACTGGAGGAAGTGAAGTGTTTTAGATATCTGGGAGTGGATTTGGCAGCAGATGGAACCATGGAAGTGGAAGTGAATCATCGGGTGGGGGAGGGGGCGAAAGTTCTGGGAGCATTGACGAATGTGTGGAAGTCGAGAACATTATCTCGGAAAGCAAAAATGGGTATGTTTGAAGGAATAGTGGTTCCAACAATGTTATATGGTTGCAAGGCGTGGGCTATAGATAGAGTTGTGCGGTGGAGGGTGGATGCGCTGGAAATGAGATGTTTAAGGACAATATGTGGTGTGAGGTGGTTTGATCGAGTAAGTAATAATAGGGTAAGAGAGATGTGAGGTAATAAAAAGAGTGTGGTTGAGAGAGCAGATGAGGTGTTTTGAAATGGTTGGTCACATGGAGAGAATGAGTGAGGAAAGATTGACCAAGAGGATATATTTGTCAGAGGTGGAGGGAACGAGGAGAAGTGGAAGACCAAATTGGAGGTGGAAAGATGGAGTGAAAAAGATTTTGTGTGATCGGGGCCTGTACATGCAGGAGGGTGAAAGGCATGCAAGGAATAGAGTGAATTGGAATGATGTGGTATACTGGGGTCGACATGCTGTCAATGGATTGAACCAGGGCATGTGAAGCGTCTGGGGTAAACCATGGAAAGTTGTGTGGGGCCTGGATGTGGAAAGGGAGCTGTGGTTTCAGTGCATCATTACATGACAGCTAGAGGCTAAGTGTGAACGAATGTGGCCTTTGTTGTCTTTTCCTAGCGCTACCTCGCGCACATGAGGGGGAGAGGGTTATTATTTCATGTGTGGTGGGGTGGCGATGGGAATGAATAAAGGCAGACAGTTTGTATTATGTACATGTGTATATATGTATGTATCTGTGTGTGTGTGTATATATATATACGTTGAGATGTATAGGTATGTATATTTGCATTTGTGGACGTGTATGTGGGTGTGTTGGGCCATTCTTTCATCTGTTTCCTTGCGCTACCTCGCTAACGCGGGAGACAGCGACAAAGCAAAATAAAAATAAATAAAATATATTCTTGAAAGCAAATACCTGATCCACACATCCTCTACCACTTCTGAAACCACAATGCACTTCTTCAATTTGATGCTCTGTACATGCTCTTACTCTCTCAATCAATACCCTTCCATAGAATTGACATGACAGATAATTTAAATAATCAGTCAGTCACTCTGTTGTTCATAGTGAGCAGAATCAAAGAATTCATACCTCCTTATTCCATTGTATTTAAAATAATTTCAAGTCTGAAAGATGATGCTCAGTTTTTAGAATGCATTCATAAATGACATTACATAGGTGAAACTTAAAATCTTGATTTTAACAATATTCTTTTTATTTGAATAAAAAATCAATGTATGCAACAAAAATATACAATTACCAAGATACATGCAAGGAAGTTGCAAGCTGTACAGTGCATGCCTATAAAGAAACATGACCAAGTTTTATGTTCATGACCAGATGCTATCTTTTCTAAATAGAATAAGAATTTGATTATTATGGAGGCTGAAAAACAATAACTACTTGGCATCTGGACTTAACCTTGGACAGTAAGTAGGCATCTTATCAGGGTAGTGAATTTGCTAATTTGTAGGAAATGTCTTTAAAGTAAATATATATCACATAAGACCTTTACTCAGCCTTTTGGCCTTGGCTGTCTGAGGAAGGAAGCAAGGTTTTTTGTTTTTATAACTGCAAACCTTGCAGTAGCAGCTTCATAAAAAAAAAAATTGATGACTGGCTACATTATTTTCAGCAGTGTTTAAAGCAAAATGGACAGTCTTAATTTTAGTAGTATCTTTTACCATGCAGTATTTTTTTTAACCATCACGATGGTAGGGAGATTAGATACCTGAAAAGCCTGGCTAATGCTATATTGACAAGGAAAGTATGAAGATTATCTATAAACCTGCCATTTTCAAAGAGTATAATTTTTCAACATCAGGGTAATATCTTCAATCTTTTAGAAAAAATTTGTGCTCAAAATGCAAAAATGTTGTTTGAATCACAACCTGCCATAAACAGAGCCTGCTGCTACCAAGGTACAGTCTAAATCAAGAATGAATACCTTATAATGCAAGTGCACACCATGCACTGTAAATATATAAAAAAAAAGTAATTTTTATTCAAACACAACAAGATCATTAAGTACCTTATTGAATTTTCAATAAAACATATCTGTATGGAATACATATTTTTAGATTACCTACCTATTCCAGTTAATATAACTGAAAACATTAGCTCTAATCTTTATCTTTGTCTTCTTCACCAGTAATATCCTTCATAAACTTCATCCTGCCCTCCATTCCAGATTCACGAATCATTTCATCCAACTTGTGCAGATCTTTCAGGGAGATTTGCCCACTGCCTCGTTCTACCTGAGTTCCTTTCTAAAAGGAAGAAGCAAAATCTGTATGGCACTTGCAACTATCAAATATCATGTTAAAGGACAAATGCAGGATACAAAAGAAATCCTGAGAGTTACAGTGGTAGTACTATTAAGTTATATGGACAATCATTGTGTTCAAGGACAAGAAGCTGGTGATGATGGTTTAAATTGATTTGGTGAAAGAATAAAGGGGGGTACAGGTCATAATAATACACACGTTACAGTTGGTTTGGAAGCAAATACAAAATTAAATTATGGTGAAATGTTTGGAAGAAGCTGTATATAATGGAGAGGCAATAGATCCAAGATAATTATTATACTTCATTATACTTAATCATCGTCTCCCGTGTTAGCAGGGTAGCGCAAGGTAACAGACGAAAGAATGGCCCAACCCACCCACATACACATGTATAAACATAAACGCCCAAACACGCACATATAAATACCTATACATTTCAATGTATACATATTTTTATTTATTTATTATACTTTGTCGCTGTCTCCCACGTTAGCGAGGTAGTGCAGGGAAACAGACGAAAGAATGGCCTAACCCACCCACATACACATGTATATACATACACGTCCACACACACAAATATGCATACCTATACATCTCAACGTATACATATATATACACACACAGACATATACATATACCCATGTACATAATTCATACTGGCTGCCTTTATTCATTCCCATCGCCACCCCGCCACACATGAAATAACAACCCCCTCCTCCCGCATATGCGCGAGGTAGCGCTAGGAAAGGACAACAAAGGCCACATTCGTTCACACTCAGTCTCTAGCTGTCATGTATAATGCACTGAAACCACAGCTCCCTTTCCACATCCAGGCCCCACAGAACTTTCCATAGTTTACCCCAGATGCTTCACACGCCCTGGTTCAATCCAATGACAGCATGTCAACCCTGTTATACCACATTGTTCCAATTCACTCTATTCCTTGCACGCTTTTCACCCTCCTGCATGTTCAGTCCCCGATCACTCAAAATCTTTTTCACTCCATCTTTCCACCTTGAATTTGGTCTCCCACTTCTCCTCGTTCCCTCCATCTCTGACACACATATCCTCTTTGTCAATCTTTCCTCACTCATTCTCTCCATGTGACCAAACCATTTCAAAACACCCTCTTCTGTTCTCTCAACCACACTCTTTTTATTACCACACATCTCTCTTACCCTATTATTACTTACTCAATCAAACCACTTCACACCACATATTGTCCTCAAACATCTCATTTCCAGCACATCCACCCTCTTCCACACAACTCTATCTATAGCCCACGCCTCGCAACCATATAACGTTGTTGGAACCACTATTCCTTCAAACATACCCATTTTTGCTTTACGAGATAATGTTCTCCACTTTCACACATTTTTCAATGCTCCCAAAACTTATGCTCCCTCCCCCACCCTATGATTCACTTCCACTTCCATGGTTCCATCCGTTGCCAAATCCACTCCCAGATATCTAAAATTAATTAAGACTTACCTCCCAAATGACTTGTCCCTCAACCCTACTGTACCTAATAACCTTGCTCTTATTCACATTTACTCTCAGATTTCTTCTTTCACACACTTTACCAAACTCAGTCACCAGCTTCTGCAGTTTCTCACATGAATCAGCCACCAGTGCTGTATCATCAGCAAACAACAACTCACTCGCTTCCCAAGCTCTCTCATCTACAACAGACTGCATACTTGCCCCTCTTTCCAAAACTCTTGCATTCACCTCCCTAATAACCCCATCCATAAACAAATTAAACAACCATGGAAACATCACACACCCCTGCCACAAACCAACATTCACTGAGAACCAATCACTTTCCTCTCTTCCTACATGTGCACATGCCTTACATCCTCGATAAAAACTTTTCACTGCTTCTAACAACTTGCCCCGCACACCATATATTCTTAATACCTTCCACAGAGCATCTCTATCAACTCTATCATATGCCTTCTCCAGATCCATAAATGCTACATACAAATCCATTTGCTTTTCTAAGTATTTCTCACATACATTCTTCAAAACATCTGATCCACACATCCTGTACCACTTCTGAAACCACACTGCTCTTCCCCAATCTCATGCTCAGTGCATGCCTTCACCCTCTCAATCAACACCCTCCCATATAATTTCCCAGGAATACTCAGCAAACTTATACCTCTGTAATTTGAGCACTCACTTTTATCCCCTTTGCCTTTGTACAATGGCACTATGCAAGCATTCCACCAATCCTCAGGCACCTCACCATGAGTCATACATACATTAAATAACCTTACCAACCAGTCAACAATATAGTCACCCCCTTTTTTAATAGATTCCACTACAATGCCATCCAAACCTGCTGCCTTACCGGCTTTCATCTTCCGCAAAGCTTTTACTATCTCTTCTCTGTTTACCAAATCATTCTCCCTAACCCTCCCACTTTGCACACCACCTCGACCAAAACACCCTATATCTGCCACTCTATCATCAAACACATTCAACAAACCTTCAAAATACTCACTCCATCTCCTTCTCACATCACCACTAATTGTTATCACCTCCCCATTAGCCCCCTTCATTAAAGTTCCCATTTGTTCCCTTGTCTTATGCACTTTATGTACCTTCTTGCAAAACATCTTTTTATTCTCCCTAAAATTTAATGATACTCTCTCACCCCAACTCTCATTTGCCCTCTTTTTCACCTCTTTCACCTTTCTCTTGACCTCCTGCCTCTTTCTTTTATACATCTCCCAGTCATTTGCATTATTTCCCTGCAAAAATCGTCCAAATGCCTCTCTCTTCTCTTTCACTAATAATCTTACTTCTTCATCCCACCACTCACTACCCTTTCTAATCTGCCTTCCTCCCATGCTTCTCATGCCACAAGCATCTTTTGCGCAAGCCATCGCTGCTTCCCTAAATACATCCCATTCCTCCCCCACTCCCCTTACGTCCTTTGTTCTCACCTTTTTCCACTCTGTACTCAGGCTCTCCTGGTACTTCCACACACAAGTCTCCTTCCCAAGGTCACTTACTCTCACCACTCTCTTCACCTCAACATTCTCTTCTTTTCTGAAAACCTCTACAAATCTTCACCTTCACCTCCACAAGATAATAATCAGACATCCCTCCAGTTGCACCTCTCAGCACATTAACATCCAAAAGTCTGTCTTTCGCGTGCCTATCAACACGTAATCCAATAACGCTCTCTGGCCATCTCTCCTGCTTACATACGTATACTTATGTCTATCTCTCTTTTTAAACCAGGTATTCCCAATCACCAGTCCTTTTTCAGCACATAAATCTACAAGCTCTTCACCATTTCCATTTACATCCCAGAACACCCCATGTACACCAATTATTCCCTCAACTGCCACATTACTCACCTATGCATTCAAATCACCCATCACTATAACCCAGTCTCGTGCATCAAAGCTACAAACACACATGAAAAACTATATATACATACACAGACATATATATATATACACATGTACATATTCATACTTGCTGCCTTCATCTATTCCCATTGCTACCCTGCCACACATGAAATCGTGCACACACACACACACACACACACACACCCTGAGGTAGAGGTAGGAAAAGACAAAAAAAAAAAAAAAAAAAGGCCACATTCGTGCAAATTCAGTCTCTAGCTGTCATGTGTAATGCACCAACACCACATTTCCCTTTCCACATCCAGGCCCCACAAAACTTTCATGGTTTACCCCAGACACTTCACATCTCCCGGTTCAATCCACTGACAGCACGTCGATGCCGGTATACCACATCATTCCAATTCACTCTATTCCTAGCATGCCTATTGCCCTCCTGTATGTTCAGGCCCCAATCACTCAAAATCTTTTTCCACTCCATCCTTCCACCTCCAATCTGGTCTCCCACTTCTTGTTCCCTCTCCCTCTGACACATATATCCTCTTTGTCAATATTTTCTCACTCATTCTCTCCATGTGACCAAACCATTTCAACACACCCTCTTCCACTCTCTCAACCACACTCTTTTTATTACCACACATCTCTCTTATCCTTTCATTACTTACTCAATCAAACCAACTCACAACACATATTGTCCTCAAACATTTCATTTCCAACACATGCACCCTCCTCCATACATCCCTATCTATAGCCCATGCCTCATAACCATATAACATTGTTGGAACCACTATTTCTTCAAACATACCCATTTTTGCTCTCCAAGATAAAGTTCTCACCTTCCATACTTTCTTCAATGCTCCCAGAATCTTCTCCCCCTCCCCCACCCTGTGATTCACTTCCCCTTCGATGGTTCTATCCGCTGCTAAATCCACTCCCAGATATCTAAAACACTTCACTCCCTCCAGTTTTTATCCATTCAAAGTTACCTCCCAAATAACTTGTCCCTCAACCCTACTGAACCTAATAATCTTGCTCTTATTCACATTTACTCTCAGCTTTCTTCTTTCACACACTTTACCAAACTCAGTTACCAACTTCTGCCATTTCTTACCTGAATCAGCCACCAGCGCTCTATCATCAGCGAATAACAACTGACTCACTTTCCAAGCCCTCTCTCCAAAACTCTTGCATTCACCTCCCAAACCACCCCATCCATTAACAAATTAAACAACCATGGAGACATCACACACCCCTGCTGCAAACTGACGTTCACTGGGAACCAATCACTTTCTTCTCTTCCTACTTGCACACATGCCTTACATCTTTAATAAAAACTTTTCACTGCTTCTAGCAATCTACCTTCCACACCGTATACTCTTAATACCTTCCACAAAGCATCTCTATCAACCCTATCATATGCCTTCTCCCAATCATAAATGCTACATACAAATCCATCTGTTTTTCTAAGTATTTCTCACATACATTCATCAAAACAAACATCTGATCCACATGTCCTCTACCACTTCTGAAACCACATTGCTCTTCCCCAATCTGATGCTCTGTACATGCCTTTATCCTCTCAATCAATACCCTCCCATCTAATTTCCCAGGAATACTCAACAACTTATCCCTCTGTAATTTGAACACTCATTTTTATCCCCTTTGTCTTTGTACAATGGCACTATGCATGCATTCTGTCAATCCTCAGGAACTTCATGAACCATACATACATTGAATATCCTTACCAACCAATCAACGACACAGTCACCCCCTTTTTTAATAAATTCCACTGCAATACCATCCAAATCCGCTGCCTTGCCAGCTTTCATCTTCCACAAAGCTTTCACTACCTCTTCTCTGTTTACCAAACCATTCTCCCTGACCCTTTCACTTCACACACCACCTTGACCAAAACAACCTATATCTGCCACTCCATCATCAAACACATTCAACAAACCTTCAAAATACTCATTCCATCTCCTTCTCACTTCACCACTAATTGTTATTACCTCCCCATTAGCCCCCTTCACCGATGTTCCCATTTGTTCTCTTGTCTTAGGCACTTTATTTACCTCCTTCCAAAACATCTTTTTATTATCCATAAAATTTAATGATACTTCCTCACCCCAACTCTAATTTGCCCTCTTTTTCACCTCTTGCACCTTTCTCTTGACCTCCTGCCTCTTTCCTTTATACATCTCCCAGTCATTTGCACTACTTCCCTGCAAAAACATCCAAATTCCTCTCTCATCTCCTTCACTACCAATCTTACTTCATCTCACCACTCACTACCGTTTCTAATCTGCCTACCTCCCACCTTTCTCATGCCACAAGCATCTTTTGTGCAAGCCATCACTGCATCCCTGAATACATCCCATTCCTTCCTCACTCCCCTTATGTCATTTGCTTTCACCTTTTGCCATTCTGCACTCAATCTCTCCTGGTACTTCCTCACACAAGTCTTTTTTCCAAGCTCACTTCCTCTCATCACTCTCTTCACCCCAACATTCTCTCTTTTTTTCTGAAAACCTCTACAAATCTTCACTTTCACCTCCACAAGATAATGATCAGACATCCCTCCAGCTACCCCTCTAAGCACATTTACATCCAAAAGTCTCTCTTTCACATGCCTATCAATTAACAAGCAATTCAGTAATGCTCTCTGGCCATCTCTCCTACTTACATATGTATACTTCTGTATATCTCTCTTTTAAAACCAGGTATACCTAATCACCAGTCCTTTTTCAGCACACAAATCTACAAGCTCTTCACCATTTCCATTTACAACACTGAACACCCCATGTACACCAGTTATACCCTCAACTGCCACAGTACTCCCCTTTGCATTCAAATCACCCATCACAATAACCTGGTCTCATGCATCAAAGATGCTAACACACTCACTCAGCTGCTCCCAAAACACTTGCCTCTCATGATCTTTCTTCTCATGCCCAGGTGCATATGCACCAATAATCACCCATCTCTCTCCATCCACTTTCAATTTTACCCCTATCAATCTAGAGTTTACTTTCTTACACTCTATCACACTCCCACAACTCCTGCTTCAGGAGTAGTGCTACTCCTTCCTTTGCTCTTGTCCTCTCACCAACCCCTGATTTTACTCCCAAGACATTCCCAAACCACTTTTCCCCTTTACCCTTGAGCTTCATTTCACTCAGAGCCAAAACATCCAGGTTCCTTTCCTCAAACATACTACCTATCTCTCCTTTTTTCTCATCTTGGTTACAGCCACACACATTTAGACACCCCAATCTGAGCCTTCGAGGAGGATGAGAACTCCCCACATGACTCCTTCTTCTGTTTCCCCTTTTAGAAAGTTAAATACAAAGAGGGAATGGGTTCTAGTCCCCCGCTCCCATCCCCTTTAGTCGCCTTCTATGACATGTGGGGAATATGTGGGAAGTATTCTTTCTCCCCTATCCCAAGGGATATGATGACAAAAGTTTGGCTGTGGAAGCTGATGTCTGATAATATAATTTACTTACTGAGTATAAATGTTTTATGTCACTCATACCTGAGCCTTTATTATGAATGGAAAAAGTTACTGGTACCTGTGTAGGGTCTGGTTTCCAGCCGATCATATAGATGATTTGGAATGTTGCTGGTATCCCCTCCTTTTTTCCCATACATTTCTGAAAACAGTGATTCAGAACACTTATTACATATATATTTATTCACAATTATTTATTTATCATACTTTGTCGCTGTCTCTCGCGTTAGCAAGGTTCCGCAAGGAAACAGACGAAAGAATGGCCCAACCTACCCACATACACATGTATATACATAAATGCCCACACACGCATATATATATACCTATACATTTTAACTTACATACATATACATACAGAGACATATACATACACACACAGACGTATACATATATACACATGTACATAATTCATACTGTCTGCATTTATTCACTCCCGTCCCCACCCCACCACACATGAAATGAAAACCCACTCACCCCGCATGTGCGCGAGGTAGCGCTAGGAAAAGACCACAAATGCCACATTCATTCACACTTCAGTCTCTAGCTGTCATGTATAATGCACCGAAACCACAGCTCCCTTTCCACATCCAGGCCCCACAAAACTTTCCATGGTTTACCCCAGACGCTTCACATGCCCTGGTTCAATCCATTTACAGCATGTCGACCCCTGTATACCACATTGTTCCAATTCACTCTATTCCTTGCACGTCTTTCACCCTCCTGCAAGTTCAGGCCCCGATCACTCAAAATCTTTTTCACTTCTTCTATCCACCTCCAATTTGGTCTCCTACTTCTCCTCGTTCCCTTCACTTCGGACACATATATCCTCTTTGTCAATCTTTCCTCACTCATTCTCTCAATGTGACCAAACCATTTCAAAACATCCTCTTCTGCTCTCTTAATCACACTCTTTTTATTACCGCACATCTCTCTTACCCTTTCATTACTTACTCGATCAAACCACCTCACACCACATATTGTCCTCAAACATCTCATTTCCAGCACATCCAACATCCTCCGCACAACTCTATTTATAGCCCACGCCTCTCAACCATATAACATAGTTGGAACCACTATTACTTCAAACATAACCATTTTTGCTTTCCAAGATAACGTTCTCCCCTTCCACACATTTTTCAATGCTCCCAGAACTTTTGCCCCCTCCCTCACCCTACGATTCACTTCCACTTCCATGGTTCCATCCGCTGCCAAACCCACTCCCAGATATCTAAAACACTTCACTTCCTCCAGTTTTTCTCCATTCAAAATTACCTCACAATTGACTTGTCCCTCAATCCTACCGCACCTAATAACCTTGCTCTTATTCACATTTACTCTCAGATTTCTTCTTTCACACACTTTACCAAACTCAGTCACCAGCTTCAGCAGTTTCTCACCCGAATCAGCCACCAGCGCTGTATCATCAGCGAACAACAAATGACTTGTTTCCCAAGCTCTCATCCACAACAGACTGCATACTTGCCCCTCTTTCCAAAACTCTTACATTCACCTCCCTAACAATGCCCATCCATAAACGTATTATACAACCATGGAGACATGACGCACCCCTGCTGGGCAAACCAACATTCACTGAGAACCAATCACTTTCCTCTCTTCCTACTCGTACACATGCCTTACATCTTCAATAAAAACTTTTCACTGCTTCTAACAACTTGCCTCCCACACCATATATTCTCAATACCTTCCACAGAGCATCTCTATCAACTCTTATCATATGCCTTCTCCAGATCCATAAATGCTACATACAAATCCATTTGCTTTTCTAAGTATTTCTCACATACATTCTTCAAAGCAAACACCTGATCCATACATCCTCTACCACTTCTGAAACCACACTGCTCTTCCCCAATCTGATGCTCTGTACATGCCTTCACCCTCTCAATCAATACCCTCCCATATAATTTCCCAGGAATACTCAATAAACTTATACCTCTGTAATTTGAGCACTCACTTTTATCCCCTTTGCCTTTGGACAATGGCACTATGCAAGCATTCCACCAATCCTCAGGCACATCAACATGAGTCATACATGCATGATAATAACCTTACCAATCAGTCAACAATACAATCATCCCCTTTTTTTTAAATAAATTCCACTGCAGTATACACATATACCTTTTCATACTTGCTGCCTTTATCCATTCCCCATTCCCATCGCCACCCCATCACACATGAAATAGCATTCCCCCTCCCCCCGCGTCCGCATGAGGTAGCGCTAGGAAAAGACGACAAAGGCCACATTCATTCACACTCAGTCTCTAGCTGTCACATGTAATGCATCAAAACTACTGCCCCCTTTCCACATTTATCACATATATATGAAGGTAAATATTTACCACTAAATGTATAACTTGTTACTACTGAACAAAACCAGCTTTCAGAATATATCATGTGGGAGGTAAGTTGTTAGAAGCAGTGAAAAGTTTTTATCGAGGATGTAAAGCATGTGTACGTGTAGGAAGAGAGGAAAGTGAATGGTTCTCAGTGAATGTTGGTTTGTGGCAGGGGTGCATGATGTCTCCATGGTTGTTTAATTTGTTTATGGATGGGGTTGTTAGGGAGGTAAATGCAAGAGTTTTGGAAAGAGGGGCAAATATGCAGTCTGTTGTGGATGAGAGAGCTTGGGAAGTGAGTCAGTTGTTGTTCACTGATAATACAGTGCTGGTGGCTGATTCAGGTGAGAAACTGCAGAAGCTGGTGACTGAGTTTGGTAAAGTGTGTGAGAGGAAAGCTGAGAGGAAATGTGAATAAGAGCAAGGTTATTAGGTACAGTAGGGTTGAGGGACAAGTCAATTGGGAGGTAAGTTTGAATGGAGAAAAACTGGAGGAAGTGAAGTGTTTTAGATGTCTGCGAGTGGATTTGGCAGCGGATGGAACCATGGAAGTGGAAGTGAATCATAGGGTGGGGGAGGGGGCAAAAGTTTTGGGAGCGCTGAAAAATGTGTGGAAGTCGAGAACGTTATCTCGGAAAGCAAAAATGGGTATGTTTGAAGGGATAGAGGTTCCAACAATGTTATATGGTTGGGAGGCGTGGGCTGTAGATAGAGTTATGCGGAGGAGGGTGGATGTGCTGGAAATGAGATGTTTGAGGACAATATGTGGTGTGAGGTGGTTTGATCGAGTAAGTAATGTAAGGGTAAGAGAGATGTGTGGTAATAAAAATAGTGTGATTGAGAGAGCAGAAGAGGGTGTTTTGAAATGGTTCGGTCACATAGAGAGAATGAGTGAGGAAAGATTGACCAAGAGGATATATGTGTCAGAGGTGGAGGGAACGAGGAGAAGTGGGAGACCAAATTGGAGGTGGAAAGATGGAGTGAAAAAGATTTTGAGTGATTGGGGCCTGAACATGCAGGAGGGTGAAAGGCGTGCAAGGAATAGAGTGAACTGGAATGATATGGTATACCGGGGTCGACATGCTGTCAATGGATTGAACCTGGGCATGTGAAGCGTCTGGGGTAAACCATGGAAAGTTTTGAGGGGCCTGGATGTGGAAAGGGAGCTGTGGTTTCGGTGCATTATACATGACAGCTTGAGAATGAGTGTGAACGAATGTGGCCTTTGTTGTCTTTTCCTAGCGCTACCTTGTGCACATGCAGGGAGGGGGTTTTCATTTCATGTGTGGTGGGGTTGCGACGGGAATGAATAAGGGCAGACAGTATGAATTATGTACATGTGTATATATGTATATGTCTGTATGTGTATATATATGTATATCTTTCTTTCATACTATTCGCCATTTCCCGCATTAGCGAGGTAGCGTTAAGAACAGAGGACTGGACCTTTGAGGGAATATCCTCACCTGGCCCCCTTCTCTGTCCCTTCTTTTGGAAAATTAAAAAAAACGAGAGGGGAGGATTTCCAGCCCCCCGCTCCCTTCCCTTTTAGTCGCCTTCTACGACACGCAGGGAATACGCAGGAAGTATTCTTTCTCCCCTATCCCCAGGGATAATAATTATAATATACTTTACTATAATATATATTTCCTATATTAAAACAAAAATGAAGTAATACAGTACATTTGCACCTAAATTCTAGGTGCAAACTGTTTATACTTCAGTAATTTATCTATTTTTACATTCTATTTGCTGGGCATATCAGCTATCAGGGAATTTCTGTATTCATTAAGTACTGGATACTGCAGTATATAACATGGTAGGGTGTGAGCTCTGGGGGTTCTGCACACTACATTCTTTTGTCTTGTTTACTTCTTTCAACTTAAGTTCTCAGTAATATTTATACCCATCTTAATCTCATATACACCCGGTCCTTGCACCTGCTCTTACCATTTCCATATGTAAACAGTATGCTATTTTTTTTAAACATGAAGATAAGGTTTCATAGTTTCACTACTTTCATATTTTTCATTTCTTATATCTACTGATTGTATTTTCCTTATTTTGCCCCTATTTGAATGTCTGATTGTATTTTCCTTATTTTGCCCCTATTTGAATGTTTGATCACATTTAATATCTACCCCAGCCTTTTCAGTGGCTTTTACTGCAGACATGTCTACTATTTCGTTAATACTAATACCCACATGCGAAGGGACCCATACAAATGGAACACTAAATCCTTTCTTTCATATTTCATATATGAATGTTCTACAGATACCAAAAATGTTAAAAAACTGGACTACTTACTGTTCAGTGAATCTAAAGTCCCTATACTATCATAAAAAAAATTCATTTCTATTCCTCTTTGCATCTTCTTTGTCAGGTTTGTATTGCATATAACTCAGCTTGTGTTGATATGAAGTTGCTCTGCCAGTCCAATTTTGGCATCTTCAGTGCTTTGCTCTGTGTACTGCCTTATGAAAGTACCACATCCTGCCTTGCCACAACTGACCCATCACAATATACATGTAATGTGTTCACTTTGGATATATTACATATCTTATAACTAAACACAGGTTTCAGCTGTCCTAGTTCATGTAAAGATATCCTTATTGTTACAGGCATTATATCTAATTCCACCTCATGTTCTTCCTAGGGTGGAACCCTACTTTTCTAAAAACATGAGGGCCATTTCATTTCTCTATATTACTTCAATGCCCTTTCATATATACTCTCTTGCCTTGCCTCCAGAAGGTCCTCATATTTTGTAAGCCATCATGTGTATCTTGCACAAGTTTATCCCCACTAATCCCCCTCATTAAGTGAACTATATATATATATATATATATATTTTTTTTTTTTTTTTTTTTTTTATACTTTGTCGCTGTCTCCCGCGTTTGCGAGGTAGCGCAAGGAAACAGACGAAAGAAATGGCCCAACCCCCCCATACACATGTACATACACACGTCCACACACGCAAATATACACACCTACACAGCTTTCCATGGTTCACCCCAGACGCTTCACATGCCTTGATTCAATCCACTGACAGCACGTCAACCCCTGTATACCACATCGCTCCAATTCACTCTATTCCTTGCCCTCCTTTCACCCTCCTGCATGTTCAGGCCCCGATCACACAAAATCCTTTTCACTCCATCTTTCCACCTCCAATTTGGTCTCCCTCTTCTCCTCGTTCCCTCCACCTCCGACACATATATCCTCTTGGTCAATCTTTCCTCACTCATTCTCTCCATGTGCCCAAACCATTTCAAAACACCCTCTTCTGCTCTCTCAACCACGCTCTTTTTATTTCCACACATCTCTCTTACCCTTACGTTACTTACTCGATCAAACCACCTCACACCACACATTGTCCTCAAACATCTCATTTCCAGCACATCCATCCTCCTGCGCACAACTCTATCCATAGCCCACGCCTCGCAACCATACAACATTGTTGGAACTACTATTCCTTCAAACATACCCATTTTTGCTTTCCGGGATAATGTTCTCGACTTCCACACATTTTTCAAGGCTCCCAAAATTTTCGCCCCCTCCCCCACCCTATGATCCACTTCCGCTTCCATGGTTCCATCCGCTGACAGATCCACTCCCAGATATCTAAAACACTTCACTTCCTCCAGTTTTTCACCATTCAAACTCACCTCCCAATTGACTTGACCCTCAACCCTACTGTACCTAATAACCTTGCTCTTATTCACATTTACTCTTAACTTTCTTCTTCCACACACTTTACCAAACTCCGTCACCAGCTTCTGCAGTTTCTCACATGAATCCGCCACCAGCGCTGTATCATCAGCGAACAACAACTGACTCACTTCCCAAGCTCTCTCATCCCCAACAGACTTCATACCTGCCCCTCTTTCCAAAACTCTTGCATTTACCTCCCTAACAACCCCATCCATAAACAAATTAAACAACCATGGAGACATCACACACCCCTGCCGCAAACCTACATTCACCTATATATATATATATATATATATATATATATATATATATATATATATATATATATATATATATGTACAAAGGCAAAGGGGATAAGAGTGAGTGCTCAAATTACAGAGGTATAAGTTTGTTGAGTATTCCTGGTAAATTATATGGGAGGGTATTGATTGAGAGGGTGAAGGCATGTACAGAGCATCAGATTGGGGAAGAGCAGTGTGGTTTCAGAAGTGGTAGAGGATGTGTGGATCAGGTGTTTGCTTTGAAGAATGTATGTGAGAAATACTTAGAAAAGCAAATGGATTTGTATGTAGCATTTATGGATTTGGAGAAGGCATATGATAGAGTTGATAGAGATGCTCTGTGGAAGGTATTAAGAATATATGGTGTGGGAGGAAAGTTGTTAGAAACAGTGAAAAGTTTTTATCGAGGATGTAAGGCATGTGTACGTGTAGGAAGAGAGGAAAGTGATTGGTTCTCAGTGAATGTAGGTTTGCGGCTGGGGTGTGTGATGTCTCCATGGTTGTTTAATTTGTTTATGGATGGGGTTGTTAGGGAGGTAAATGCAAGAGTTTTGGAAAGAGGGGCAAGTATGAAGTCTGTTGGGGATGAGAGAGCTTGGGAAGTGAGTCAGTTGTTGTTCGCTGATGATACAGCGCTGGTGGCTGATTCATGTGAGAAACTGCAGAAGCTGGTGACTGAGTTTGGAAAAGTGTGTGGAAGAAGAAAGTTAAGAGTAAATGTGAATAAGAGCAAGGTTATTAGGTACAGTAGGGTTGAGGGTCAAGTCAATTGGGAGGTGAGTTTGAATGGAGAAAAACTGGAGGAAGTGAAGTGTTTTAGATATCTGGGAGTGGATCTGGCAGCGGATGGAACCATGGAAGCGGAAGTGGATCATAGGGTGGGGGAGGGGGCGAAAATCCTGGGGGCCTTGAAGAATGTGTGGAAGTCGAGAACATTATCTCGGAAAGCAAAAATGGGTATGTTTGAAGGAATAGTGGTTCCAACAATGTTGTATGGTTGCGAGGCGTGGGCTATGGATAGAGTTGTGCGCAGGAGGATGGATGTGCTGGAAATGAGATGTTTGAGGACAATGTGTGGTGTGAGGTGGTTTGATCGAGTGAGTAACGTAAGGGTAAGAGAGATGTGTGGAAATAAAAAGAGCGTGGTTGAGAGAGCAGAAGAGGGTGTTTTGAAGTGGTTTGGGCACATGGAGAGGATGAGTGAGGAAAGATTGACCAAGAGGATATATGTGTCGGAGGTGGAGGGAACAAGGAGAAGAGGGAGACCAAATTGGAGGTGGAAAGATGGAGTGAAAAAGATTTTGTGTGATCGGGGCCTGAACATGCAGGAGGGTGAAAGGAGGGCAAGGAATAGAGTGAATTGGAGCGATGTGGTATACCGGGGTTGACGTGCTGTCAGTGGATTGAAGCAAGGCATGTGAAGCGTCTGGGGTAAACCATGGAAAGCTGTGTAGGTATGTATATTTGCGTGTGTGAACGTATGTATATACATGTGTATGGGGGGGGGTTGGGCCATTTCTTTCGTCTGTTTCCTTGCGCTACCTCGCAAACGCGGGAGACAGCGACAAAGTATAAAAAATATATATATATATATATATATATATATATATATATATATATATATATTTTTTTTTTTTGCTTTGTCGCTGTCTCCCGCGTTTGCGAGGTTGGGCCATTTCTTTCGTCTGTTTCCTTGCGCTACCTCGCAAACGCGGGAGACAGCGACAAAGTATAAAAAAATATATATATATATATATATATATATATATATATATATATATATATATATATATATATTCTTTTCTTTCAAACTATTCGCCATTTCCCGCATTAGCGAGGTAGCGTTAAGAACAGAGGACTGAGCCTTTGAGGGACTACCCTCACCTGGCCCAATTCTCTGTTCCTTCTTTTGGAAAATTAAAAAAAAAACGAGAGGGGAGGATTTCCAGCCCCCCGCTCCCTCCCCTTTTAGTCGCCTTCTACGACACGCAGGGAATACGTGGGAAGTATTCTTGCTCCCCTATCCCCAGGGATATATATATATATATATATATATATATATATATATATATATATATATATATATATATATATTCTTTTTTTTTTTGCTTTGTCGCTGTCTCCCGCGTTTGCGAGGTAGCGCAAGGAAACAGACGAAAGAAATGGCCCAACCCCCCCCCCATACACATGTATATACATACATCCACACACGCAACTATGCATACCTACACAGCTTTCCATGGTTTACCCCAGACGCTTCACATGCCTGATTCAATCCACTGACAGCACGTCAACCCCGGTATACCACATCGCTCCAATTCACTCTATTCCTTGCCCTCCTTTCACCCTCCTGCATGTTCAGGCCCCGATCACACAAAATCTTTTTCACTCCATCTTTCCACCTCCAATTTGGTCTCCCTTATCTCCTCGTTCCCTCCACCTCCGACACATATATCCTCTTGGTCAATCTTTCCTCACTCATCTCTCCATGTGCCCAAACCACTTCAAAACACCCTCTTCTGCTCTCTCAACCACGCTCTTTTTATTTCCACACATCTCTCTTACCCTTACGTTACTCACTCGATTAAACCACCTCACACCACACATTGTCCTCAAACATCTCATTTCCAGCACATCCATCCTCCTGCGCACAACTCTATCCATAGCCCACGCCTCGCAACCATACAACATTGTTGGAACCACTATTCCTTCAAACATACCCATTTTTGCTTTCCGAGATAATGTTCTCGACTTCCACACATTCTTCAAGGCCCCAGAATTTTCGCCTCCTCCCCCACCCTATGATCCACTTCCGCTTCCATGGTTCCATCCGCTGCCAGATCCACTCCCAGATATCTAAAACACTTCACTTCCTCCAGTTTTTCTCCATTCAAACTCACCTCCCAATTGACTTGACCCTCAACCCTACTGTACCTAATAACCTTGCTCTTATTCACATTTACTCTTAACTTTCTTCTTCACACACTTTACCAAACTCAGTCACCAGCTTCTGCAGTTTCTCACATGAATCAGCCACCAGCGCTGTATCATCAGCGAACAACAACTGACTCACTTCCCAAGCTCTCTCATCCCAACAGACTTCATACTTGCCCCTCTTTCCAAAACTCTTGCATTTACCTCCCTAACAACCCCATCCATAAACAAATTAAACAACCATGGAGACATCACACACCCCTGCCGCAAACCTACATTCACTGAGAACTAATCACTTTCCTCTCTTCCTACACGTACACATGCCTTACATCCTCGATAAAAACTTTTCACTGCTTCTAACAACTTGCCTCCCACACCATATATTCTTAATACCTTCCACAGAGCATCTCTATCAACTCTATCATATGCCTTCTCCAGATCCATAAATGCTACATACAAATCCATTTGCTTTTCTAAGTATTTCTCACATACATTCTTCAAAGCAAACACCTGATCCACACATCCTCTACCACTTCTGAAACCACACTGCTCTTCCCCAATCTGATGCTCTGTACATGCCTTCACCCTCTCAATCAATACCCTCCCATATAATTTACCAGGAATACTCAACAAACTTATACCTCTGTAATTTGAGCACTCACTCTTATCCCCTTTGCCTTTGTACAATGGCACTATGCATGCATTCCTGCCAATCCTCAGGCACCTCACCGTGAGTCATACATACATTAAATAACCTTGCCAACCAGTCAACAATACAGTCACCCCCTTTTTTAATAAATTCCACTGCAATACCATCCAAACCTGCTGCCTTGCCGGCTTTCATCTTCCGCAAAGCTTTTACTACCTCTTCTCTGTTTACTAAATCATTTTCCCTAACCCTCTCACTTTGCACACCACCTCGACCAAAACACCCTATATCTGCCACTCTATCATCAAACACATTCAACAAACCTTCAAAATACTCACTCCATCTCCTTCTCACATCACCACTACTTGTCATCACCTCCCCATTTGCGCCCTTCACTGAAGTTCCCATTTGCTCCCTTGTCTTACGCACTTTATTTACCTCCTTCCAGAACATCTTTTTATTCTCCCTAAAATTTAATGATACTCTCTCACCCCAACTCTCATTTGCCCTTTCTTTCACCTCTTGCACCTTTCTCTTGACCTCCTGTCTCTTTCTTTAAAACGTCTCCCACTCAATTGCATTTTTTCCCTGCAAAAATCGTCCAAATGCCTCTCTCTTCTCTTTCACTAATACTCTTACTTCTTCATCCCACCACTCACTACCCTTTCTAATCAACCCACCTCCCACTCTTCTCATGCCACAAGCATCTTTTGCGCAATCCATCACTGATTCCCTAAATACATCATTTTTTTTTTTTTTTTTTTTTTCAAAAGAAGGAACAGAGGGGGCCAGGTGAGGATACTCCAAAAAAGGCCCAGTCCTCTGTTCTTAACGCTACCTCGCTAACGCGGGAAATGGCAAATAGTTTAAAAGAAAGAATATATATATATATATATATATATATACATTGAGATGTATAGGTATGTATATGTGTGTGTAAGAATGTGTATGTATATACATGTGTATGTGGGTGGGTTTGGGCCATTCTTTCGTCTGTTTCCTTGCGCTACCTTGCTAACGCGGGAGACAGCGATGAGGTATAATAAAAAATTTAAATAATAAATCAGCTTTCAGCTTGTGAAAAGAACCATCACCTGGTCTCCCACCACAAATGTCTCCAATTAAGGCATTTAATATAGTTGGTGAAGTAGACAAACCCTTGACAATACCACAGTTATATCACTTGTGAAAAAAAATTAATACAGTATAACATATCTTCAAAAGCTGCATGTAAACATCTTCTTAAAACAGTTGTAATCACTCACTAAGACCAGTATTCTTTAACTTCATGCTTGTCATATCTTTCCATCTTCACCATGCAGCAGTTTGCTACTTCTGTCTCACAACTTAATGGCCATCAAGGATACACTTAACCTTATGAAGGAAGTAGATCTAGTTCAATCTTGCTACACTGTTGCCATTTAACTCATTCACTGTGGAACGCTTAAAAGCTGAGGCTACCCTGTGTACAACTTAATCTTTTTTTCACTATTACAAGTAAAAATTACCATTACCATTGTAAAAACTAATGTAAGGGTGTGATGAGCCATCAGATTTGAAGTTTTACGGTGGTAGGAGCTTCCTGGCTTGTGATTTTATTCCTCTTTATACTAAATCATAAATAAACACCTTTACCCAACAGTTTATAGTACAATTTTTCTATTTTCTGTTGTCTAGTCCATTTACCTTTACTCACACTTGTTTACAATAGTGAGGTACTGCCACGGACAGACCAAAAATGGTCTTATTTCTTATTGCTCACATCCAATCTCTAACTGTCAAGGACAGAGTTCCTCTATTCAAAGCCAAGCCCCACAGACCTTTTCATGGTTCCCTCTGACTGCTTGCTATGCCAAGTTTTAGACCACTAACAGCATGTCATCCCCTGTATACCACATTGCTCCAATCTACTTTCTCCCATTACACCTCACACCCTCCTGCATGCTAAGGTGCTTGCTCCAATTCACTTTCTCCAATGTACACCTGACACCCTCCTGCATGTTAAGGCACTTGCTCCAACTCACTTTCTCCCATGTACACCTCACACCCTCCTGCATGTTAAGGTGCTTACTCTAATTCACTTTCTCTTATATACACCTCACACCCTCCTGCATGTTAAGGCACCAGTAACTCAAAGCATCTTTCACTCCGCCCTTCCACATCATTCGCTTCAATACATACCCCCATATATCATATCATTCCAACTCATTCTATCCAGTGCACACATCTTGTGCTCCTGAATACTTAGAACCTCATATCCCACAGATTCATTCACCCCAACCTAAATTATACTCCTCAGTCTCCCCCTATCCCTTGATACCTCCACTTCTGACACACACATCCTCATAGTCAGTGTTTCTTCCCTTTTCTGATCAATATGCCAAAACCATTTCATCGCACACTAGTAACCTTTTCAATCAGACTGTACTTACCACCACAACTCTCTCAGGCAGTTGTTCCTTACACAATAAATCCATCTCACAACATATGTCATCTTCAGGCATATCATTTCCAAAACATCCAACATTATTTCTTCTGAGATCAAGGCCCAAGGTTCATACTGCCAGGGCTACTTACTATACCTCCAATCTTACTGCCATTTCCCTGATCTCAAAAAGGGTTCACATACCTTGATAAATAGCACTTGCAGCTAGAAGAGTGTCACGATGTATGTGAAGTTTACGATTGACACCAGCATTATTTTCAGCCATCCCTTTTAAATCCCACATCAATTCAAATAATGATGGAAAACCCACAGTTATCTCATCTGTGTCCTGAGGAACATAAAACCATAAACATGAGTTATCAAAAAGCGAATGAATGCTACTGGCCAGCACAAAATACAAAAACCTCCTTAACCCTTTAAGTGTGGGCCATAGTAAATAAGATGTCTGCCCAGGATAGGTAAAATTAGCAAAATATTGAATATTGAAAAAAAAAAAAAAATTGAACCTAATGCATTAGACACTCAAACTAGCAAGATGCTTGTCAGTTAAAATGGTATGCCATCACCATTTTTGAATTCAGCATGTAACCCATAGCCCCAACACATGTTCCTCCTCCTTGCTTATTTCCACTGTGCTTGGAGATTGTAATTTTTTTACTCTTAATATTCAGTTACTCTAAATGGTCTCCTGGGGTGTCCAAATATGAAATTTTGCATTCATTACTATTGGAACTCCACAAAATCTTCTCTACTTATACTGCATTACAGCAGGGTGCCTGGGTGGAAGTGCATGATATTTCTATCTTAGATATCTCTGGGTAACTGAGGTTTCAGGTGTTTTCTGGAAGTTAATCAGTGATGCAGGTGATGGATGGCACCTATATATGCCACTAGAAAGCACATGGACGTGGAAAATTTGAGTATGCACATTTATTTTATTTATTTTGCTTTGTCGCTGTCTCCCGCGTTAGCGAGGTAGTGCAAGGAAACATACGAAAGAATGGCCCAACCCACCCACATACACATGTATATACATACACGTCCACACACACAAATAAACATACCTATACATCTCGACATATACATGTATATACACACACAGACATATACATATATACACGTGTACACAATTCATAGTCTGCCTTTATTCATTCCCGTCGCCACCCCGCCACACATGTAATAACAACCCCCTCCCCCCTCATGTGTGCGAGGTAGTGCTAGGAAAAGACAACAAAGGCCCCATTCGTTCACACTCAGTCTCTAGCTGTCATGTAATAATGCACCGAAACCACAGCTCCCTTTCCACATCCACGCCCCACAGAACTTTCCATGGTTTACCCCAGACACTTCACATGCCCTGGTTCAATCCACTGACAGCACATCAACCCCGGTATACCACATCGTTCCAATTCACTCTATTCCTTGCACGCCTTTCACCCTCCTGCATGTTCAGGCCCCGATCACTCAAAATCTTTTTCACACCATCTTTCCACCTCCAATTTGGTCTTCCACTTCTCCTCGTTCCCTCCACCTCTGGCACATATATCCTCTTGGTCAATCTTTCCTCACTCATTCTCTCCATGTGACCAAACCATTTCAAAACACCCTCTTCTGCTCTCTCAATCACACTATTTTTATTACCACACATCTCTCTTACCCTTACATTACTTACTCGATCAAACCACCTCACACCACATATTGTCCTCAAACATCTCATTTCCAGCACATCCACCCTCCTGCACACAACTCATAGTCCATGCCTCGCAACCATACAACATTGTTGGAACCACTATTCCTTCAAACATACCCATTTTTGCTTTCCGAGATAATGTTCTCGACTTCCACACATTCTTCAACGCTCCCAGAATTTTCGCCCCCTCCCCCACCCTATGATTCACTTCTGCTTCCATCCGCTGCCAAATCCACTCCCAGATATCTAAAACACTTCACTTCCTCCGGTTTTTCTCCATTAAAACTTACCTCCCAATTGACTTGGTCCTCAACCCTACTGTACCTAATAACCTTGCTCTTATTCACATTTACTCTTAGCTTTCTTCTTTCACACACTTTCCCAAACTCAGTTACCAACTTCTGCAGTTTCTCACCCGAATCAACCACCAGTGCTGTATCATCAGCGAACAACAGACTCACTTCCTAAGCCCTCTCATCCACAACAGACTGCATACTTGCCCCTCTCCAAAACTCTTGCATTCACTTCACTAACAATCCCATCCATAAACAAATTAAACAACCATGGAGACATCACGCACCCTGCCGCAAACCGACATTCACTGGGAACCAATCACTTTCCTCATGCCTTACATCCTCGATAAAAACTTTTCACTGCTTCTAGCAACTTACCTACCACACCATATAGTCTTAATACCTTCCACAGAGCATCTCTATCAACTCTATCATATGCCTTCTCCAGATCCATAAATGCTACATACAAATCCATCTGTTTTTCTAAGTATTTCTCATACATCTTCAAAGCAAACGCCTGATCAACGCATCCTCTACCACTTCTGAAACAACATTGCTCTTCCTCAATCTGATGCTCTGTACATGCCTTTACCCTCTCAATCAGTACCCTCCCATATAACTTCCCAAGAATACTCAACAAGCTTATACCTCTGTAATATGAACACTCACCTTTATCCCCTTTGCCTTTGTACAATGGCACTATGCATGCCTTCCGCTAATCCTCAGGCACTTCACCATGAACCATACATACATTGGATATCCTCACCAACCAGTCAACAATACAGTCACCCCCTCTTTTAATAAATTCCACTGCAATACCATCCAAACCCGCCACCTTACTGGCTTTCATCTTCTGCAAAGCTTTCACTACCTCTTCTCTCTTTACCAAACCATTCTCTCTGTCATCAAATACATTCAACAAACCTTCAAAATACTCACTCCATCTCACTTCACCACTACTTGTTATTACCTCCCGATTAGCCCCCTTCACCTATGTTCCCATTTGTTCTCGTCTTATGCACTTTATTTACCTCCTTCCAAAACATCTTTTTTTTTTTTTTTTTTTTTTTTGTCGCTGTCTCCCGTGTTTGCGAGGTAGCGCAAACATCTTTTTATTCTCCTAAAATTCAATGGTACTCTCTCACCCCAACTCTCATTTGCCATCTTTTTCACCTTTCTCTTGCCTCTTTCTTTTATACATCTAGTCATTTGCACTATTTCCCTGCAAAAATCATTCAAATGCCTCTCTCTTCTCTTTCACTAACAATCTTACTTCTTCATTCCCACCACTCACTACCATTTCTGATCTGCCCACCTTTCTCATGCCACAAGCATCTTTTGCACAAGCCATCACTGCTTCCCTAAATATATCCCATTCCTCCTGCACTCCCTTTACATCATTTGCTCTCACCTTTTTCCATTCTGCACTCGATCTCTCCTGGTACTTCCTCACACATCTCCTTTAGAAGCTCACTTACTCTCACCAGTCTCTTCACTCCAACATTCTTTCTTCTTATCTGAAAACCTCTATAAATCTTCACCTTTGCTCCACAAGATAATGATCAGACATCCCTCCTGTTGCCCCTCCCAGCACATTAACACCCAAAAGTCTCTCTTTCATGCACCTATCAATTAACATGTAATCCCATTATGCTCTCTGGCCATCTCTCCTACTTACATATGTATACTTTTTAAACCAGGTATTCCCAATCACCACTCCTTTTTCAGCACACAAATCTAAAAGCTCTTCGCCATTTCCATTTAGACACTGAACATCCTATATACACTAATAATACCCTCAACTGCCACATTACTCACCTTTGCATTCATATCACCCATCACTATAACCCGATCTCTAGCATCAAAGCTGCTAACACACTCACTCAGCTGTCACCCAAAACACTTGCCTCTCATGATCTTTGTTCTCATGACCAGATACATAGGCACCAATAATCACCCATCACTCTCCATCCACTTTTAGTTTTACCCGTATCAATCTAGAGTTTACTTTCTTCCACTCTATCACATACTCCCACAACTCCTCCTATAGGAGTAGTGCTACTCCTTCCTTTGCTCTTATCCTCTCACCAACCCCTGACTTTACTCCCAAGACATTTCCAAACCACTCTTCTCTTTTATCCTTGAGATTCGTTTCACTCGGAGCCAAAACATCCAGGTTTCTTTCCTCAAACACTACCTATCTCTCCTTTTTTCTCTTCTTGGTTACATCCACACACATTTAGACACCCCAAACTGAGCCTTAGAGGAGAATGAGCACTCTCTGCATGACTCCTTCTTCTGTTTCCCCTTTTAGAGAGTTAAAATACAAGAAGGGGAGGGTTTCTAGCCTCCCTGCTCCCATCTCCTTTAGTTGCCTTCTAAGACGCGCAGGGAATGCGTGGGAAGTAGTCCTTCTCCCCTATGAATATTGATTTGAATGGTGTGCAAATCTAATTATAGTTAAACCTTATAGATGAATTTTCATCTGGTCAGCAGCACATCAGTCCCAATATGAGAATTTTACTTAATTTTGTGAAGTACCCATCACAAAAATAACCAAATGATGGTTGCTTTACAAAAAGCTATGGCAGAACTTCATGCAACAATCTTTAATGCATTTATGGTGGACAGTCTTCTACAAATTAACTGGAGATTAAAGACAAGTAAGGAGGATTCAGTGATACACATATATAATATGGACTAGAATAAGAGGCCATACATTTATTATGCAATGGCACTGAACAGTTGAAGATTCTTCTCAATACTGTGACTTGCACATGAAAACTTATTTATTAAGAATATGTCAAGATGTTTGGAAAAAACAATCTATTATTAAAATACAATAAAAATCTTACAATTGTCAGCATGGTGAAGCCACACTGGTTTAGGAGGGCTCCAATGTCACGAATCTCCGTGAAGGGTGACACATGGGAAGAAAAGCCCTGAAAAATAAATGAATATAAAACTTGTTTTTCCAGCTATGGCTACTGATAAAACATGCTTTACTTTTGTTTTTGTTACTGATAAAACATGCTTTACTTTTGTTTTTGTAATTTCTTCCAGCAACATTTAATATAATCTAGATTTTTTAGTATTATTTTACCGTAGATGGAATTGAGCAGGGTTATAACAACACAGATAAACATATCATCTAAACTAAAAATCAGAGAGAGAAAGGCAGTTTACCTAAAGGCTGCTTGAAATTTAAGATGAACGAGTTAATGAATTAAATTCATCTTAGGTGAATAACAGTGAGATTATTTGTGTGTTATGTGTGTGTGCTCCAACCTTCTGGCTAACTATATTTCCATGAAGTTACGTATATTCAATTTGCATTACTTTTTCAGATTATTCTATTCTATTTTGCTTTGTCGCTGTCTCCCACATTAGCGAGGTAGCGCAAGGAAACAGACGAAAGAATGGCCCAACCCACTCACATACACATGTATATACATACACGTCCACACACACAAATATACATACCTATACATCTCAATGTACACATACATATACACACAGACATATACATATATACACATGTACATAATTCATACTGTCTGCCTTTATTTATTCCCATCGCCACCTCGCCACACATGGAATAACAACCCTCTCCCTCCTCATGTGTGCGAGGTAGCGCTAGGAAAAGACAA
Organism: Panulirus ornatus; assembly: GCF_036320965.1. Lineage (NCBI taxonomy): Eukaryota > Metazoa > Arthropoda > Malacostraca > Decapoda > Palinuridae > Panulirus > Panulirus ornatus. The sequence goes on from NC_092264.1 coordinate 8,642,301, forward strand.
CAAAGGCCCCATAAGTTCACACTCAGTCTCTAGCTGTCATGTAATAATGCACCGAAACCACAGCTCCCTTTCCACATCCACGCCCCACAGAACTTTCCATGGTTTACCCCAGATGCTTCACATGCCCTGGTTCAATCCATTGACAGCACATCAACCCCGGTATACCACATCGTTCCAATTCACTCTATTCCTTGCACACCTTTCACCCTCCTGCATGTTCAGGCCCCGATCACTCAAAATCTTTTTCACTCCATCTTTCCACCTCCAATTTGGTCTCCCACTTCTCCTCGTTCCCCCCACCTCTGACACATATATTCTCTTGGTCAATCTTTCCTCACTCATTCTCTCCATGTGACCAAACCACTTCAAAACACCCTCTTCTGCTCTCTCAACCACACTCTTTCTATTTCCACACATCTCTCTTACCCTTACATTACTTACTTGATCAAACCACCTCACACCACATATTGTCCTCAAACATCTCATTTCCAGCACATCCACCCTCCTGCGCACAACTCTATCCATAGCCCATGCCTCGCAACCATACAATTTTGTTGGAACCACTATTCCTTCAAATTTTTATCAAGTTTGCCAAAAATTCATTCATAATTTCTGAACAACCCATCATTTGGAGCCCATTTCATATGGTCAAAAGATTAACCACAATGAGAAAATGTTTTCACACACCAAAAGTAGCTTTACATTTCTCTCAAATAGTTCATGATACTGAATCCTAAAATGTTCTCAGCACTAAAACAAATATGCTGTACTTGGTTCAAATTTCTCTCCTCAGTTTATTTACATTTATGCCACACATTGCCATAGTCTATGTCTTCTTTCTCAGTTGTTAGTTTATACATAAAAAAAAAAAAATCTTTGCTTATGCTTGTTTGAATTCCATTTGCATTATGATTGGCATTTTGTAAGAAGGAGTTACAGATGTCAAATGCCTTGGAGTGTAAAGTGGTGCCCTTCACCATTTCAAACGCCCTGTGTCAGAATGCTGGTTGTATATTTTCTCATTAAACCTTAATTACTGTGTGTTTTAGCTTCTTCTTATTCTTCATATTTTTGTTTCCTATCTTCATATACTGTTTTGTACCAACTTTTTTCTTGAAACTAATATCTTTTTCATCTATGATCTGTCATTTCAAAATGCAGGTTTTCCAACTCCCTATCAAGCCTTTAGATTTAATGAGTATTTTCCCTTCCCTTTTCCTCTTTAGCGCTTGCCTTAAAGTCTTAAGGACTTTTGTCCATACCTGGAGTCTTCAACAAAAGTGAAAGTTTTATAGTTCTAAGATACAATTCCTTGATTATCATAAGATCTCTTGCAAAGTTTCTAAATGCTGTTTCACTGCACCTTATATACAAATTTATCTCATCTGTGCAGTGCAGTATCAAAAAATCATACCATTATGTAAATAATTTTAGCAAATAACAAAAACATCATAACTAGCATATGATGTATGTCATGAGTATCAATTGTAACCTACAAAATTTTTAATTATTTTTTTCCAACCAAACAAAATAGAGAGAGAAGGATGATCTTTTAAACAATCATGTTTCAGTAAAATAAGTAAGTAAAAGCACTTTTCCTTCACTTTTTAAGAGTAAAGGTGCATATACTTATTAACTTGCAAAAATATGTATCCCATGGTATCTATCTTTGCCTGAAATACAAGCTATAAGGTTGGACTTCCCTTCATTCAGCACTCCTGACTTTTAGCACTTTAAATAAAAATCAGTTTCCCCAGTCAAGTAAATTATGTATCTCCATGCCCTGAAATCTAATTCTTTCATCAAGGCCACAAGGGAGTAACTAAGGTGTAAATATGAAGTTTCTATCCCTTATTGTTCTTGAGTTTTGTGGAAACAAAGAAAGTGTCCACACATAAACAGATACAATGGTGACAATGTCACATATACACTATCCTATGTGTAGTGGCTTTACATAAATAAAATAATTTACTGTACTTTTGCTCTAAACAAAAACTATAAAAGAATAATCAACCCCGATGAACATAAATTTAGGAGCAAGTTCCATGGAGATTTGTTGCAAGACAATATTACAGTACTTTCAGACAGTCCAAAGACAGATAAGTTCTAAGAGCTAAACTTACCCCTTCTCTTTCCAATTCTGCAAGCACAAGTGAAGAACGTAACTCAAATAAAGTGTCTCCTCCAAACATGGATGCTAAAAACACTCCATCCTCCTTTAGCACTCTGTAGATCTCCTTCAGACATCCAGGGAGGTTATTAACCCAGTGAAGGCTGCAATCAAGAGTATAACACAGCAGTCATCAAACACCAACTAAAACAAAATGTTGGTCTGAACTATCAGGCTACCCATTTTTCTCATCTTTAAATCTTCTCTTCACTGTTTCCAATATTCAAATCAGTATTGTATTGATCGAGTAAGTAATGAAAGGGTAAGAGAGAGGTGTGGTAATAAAAAGAGTGATTAAGAGAGCAGAAGAGGGTGTGTTGAAATGGTTTGGTCACATGGAGAGCATGAGTGAGGAAAGATTGACAAAGAGGATACCTGTGTCAGAGGTGGAGGGAACGAGGAGAAGTGGGAGACCAGATTGGAGGTGGAAAGATGGAGTGAATAAGATTTTGAGCAATCAGGGCCTGAACATACAGGAGGGTGAAAGGTGTGCAAGGACTAGAGTGAATTGGAACAATGTGGTATACTGGGCTCGGCATGCTGTCAATGAATTGAACAAGGGCATGTGAAGCATCGAGGGTAAACCATGGAAAGGTCTGTGGGGCCTGGATGTGAAAAAAGGGAGCTGTGGTTTTGATGCATTACACATGACAGCTAGAGACTGAATGTGAATGAATGTGACCTTTTTTGTCTTTTCCTAGTGCTAACTCGATGGAGGGGGGGGGGATGCTAATTCAGGTGTGGTGGGGTGGCAATGGGAATGGATGAAGGCAGCAAATATGAATACGTACATGTGTATATATGTAAATGTCTGAGTATGTATATGTTGAAATGTATGTGTATGTATAAGTGCATGTATGGGCATTTATGTATATACATGTGTATGTGGGTGGGTTGGGCCATTCCTCGTCTGTTTCCTTGCATTACCTCGCTAATGCAGGAGACGGCGATTAAGTATAATAACATATACTAATATATATATATATTCTTTTCTTTTCTTTTAAACTATTCGCCATTTCCCGCGCTAGCGAGGTAGCGTTAAGAACAGAGGACTGGGCATTTTTTGGAATATCCTCACCTGGCCCCCTCTGTTCCTTCTTTCGAAAAAAAAAAAAAACGAGAGGGGAGGATTTCCAGCCCCCCACTCCCTCCCCTTTTAGTCGCCTTCTACGACACGCAGGGAATACGTGGGAAGTATTCTTAATCCCCTATCCCTAGGGACAATATAGCATAAGTGGGAGGCCATTTGTGTGGCCAGTAGTGAAATACCACTACTTTGATTGTTTCTCTACTTACTCGGTGAGACGGAACCAGAGCTTTCCCCAGGCGGGATAGACTCCTCCTTCTAGACCTAAGCGGCGGAAGGGTTCCTTCTCTCTTACTACTACTGTGGTTCACTTCATCTTCATTTCGAAGATAGATATTTAATTAAGTATTTAATTAAGATATTTAATTAAGTATATATATATATATTTTTTTTTTTTTTTTTTATACTTTGTCGCTGTCTCCCGCGTTTGCGAGGTAGCGCAAGGAAACAGACAAAAGAAATGGCCCAACCCACCCCCATACACATGTATATACATACGTCCACACACGCAAATATACATACCTGCACAGCTTTCCATGGTTTACCCCAGACGCTTCACATGCCTTGATTCAATCCACTGACAGCACGTCAACCCCGGTATACCACATCGATCCAATTCACTCTATTCCCTGCCCTCCTTTCACCCTCCTGCATGTTCAGGCCCCGATCACACAAAATCTTTTTCACTCCATCTTTCCACCTCCAATTTGGTCTCCCTCTTCTCCTCGTTCCCTCCACCTCCGACACATATATCCTCTTGGTCAATCTTTCCTCACTCATCCTCTCCATGTGCCCAAACCACTTCAAAACACCCTCTTCTGCTCTCTCAACCACGCTCTTTTTATTTCCACACATCTCTCTTACCCTTACGTTACTCACTCGATAAAACCACCTCACACCACACATTGTCCTCAAACATCTCATTTCCAGCACATCCATCCTCCTGCGCACAACTCTATCCATAGCCCACGCCTCGCAACCATACAACATTGTTGGAACAACTATTCCTTCAAACATACCCATTTTTGCTTTCCGAGATAATGTTCTCGACTTCCACACATTCTTCAAGGCCCCCAGAATTTTCGCCCCCTCCCCCACCCTATGATCCACTTCCGCTTCCATGGTTCCATCCGCTGCCAGATCCACTCCCAGATATCTAAAACACTTCACTTCCTCCAGTTTTTCTCCATTCAAACTCACCTCCCAATTGACTTGACCCTCAACCCTACTGTACCTAATAACCTTGCTCTTATTCACATTTACTCTTAACTTTCTTCTTCCACACACTTTACCAAACTCAGTCACCAGCTTCTGCAGATTTCTCCACTGAAATCCGCCACCAGCGCTTGTATCATCAGCGAAACATCAACTGGACTCAATTCCCAAGGCTCTTCATCCCCAACAGACTTATATACTTGCCCCTCTTCCAATGGACTCTTTGCATTTACCTCTCCTAACAAACCCCATCCATAAACAAAATTTAACAACCATGGAGACATCACACACCCCTTGCCGCAATACCTACATTCACTGAGGAAACCAAACACTTTCTCTCTTCTAACTCACATGCCTTACATCCTCGATAAAAAAATTTTCACTGTTCTAACAATTGCCTCCCAAACCTTATATTCTAATACCTTTGATTTTTCCCACAGGCATCTCTCTCTCTCTCTCTCTCTCTCTTCTCTCTTCTCTATCTCTATGTATATATACTATATAAATATATAATAATATATATATATAGATATATATATTATATTTTTTCATACTATCGACTTTCCTGCCATTGGCGAGGTAGCGCGTTATGAACAGAGGAATGGGCCTTTGAGGGAATTTTCCTCAACCTGGCCCCTTCTCTGTTCCTTCTTTTGGAAAAGTAAAAAAAAAATGAGAGGGGAGGATGTCCTGCCTCCCGCTCCTTCCATTTTAGTCGCCTTCTAGACACGCCAGGGAATATTGTGGGAAGTAATTCTTTCTCCCCTTATCCCAAGGGATATATAAATATATATATTATATTTTTATATCTATATTATATATATATATATATATTATATATATATCTATAATATATTATAGTTATTTTATTTATTTATTTTGCTTTGTCGATGTCCCAGTGTTTGCGATAAGGTAGCGCAAGGAATACAGACGAAAGGAATTGGCCCAACCCTTCCCATACACATGTTATATACACACACGTCTACACAGCAAATTCAACCCATACCTATATGTTATCAATGTACCACATAATACCACACCCCCTCACTGACACTACTTATATACCCATGCACAAAGTGCCACTGTCCTGCCTTTACATTCCCATCGCCACCCCGCCACACATGGTTACCATCCCCCTCCCCACTCATGTGTGCGGAGGGTAGCGCTAGGAAAATGACAAACAATGGCCCCATTCGTTCACACTCCAGGGTCTCTAGTGTCATGCATATTGCCCGGAAACCACAGCTCCTTTCCGCATCTAGGCCCCACACAACTTTCCATGGATTACCCCAGTTGCTTCACTTGGCCCTGATTCAAATCACTGACTGCATGTCAACCCCAGTAGACCACATTGATCCAATTCACTCTATTCCCTTTCCCCCTTTTCCCCCCTCCTGCATGTTTTAAAGGCCCCCCCCCCTTTAAAAAAATCTTTTTCACTCCATTTTTCCACCTCCTTTGGTTCCCCTTTCCTGTTCCCTCCACCCCCGACCATTTTCCCCTTGGTAAATCTTTTCATCATCCCCCCATGTCCCAAAAAACCATTCAAAAACACCTTTTGCTTCTAAACCCAGCTCTTTTTTTTTCCACCATTCTCTTACCTTACTTATCCCCCCGAAAAACACTCACACCCCACATGTCCTAAAATCTCTTTCCAGCACTCCCCCCTTGGCACAACTCTACCCATAGCCCACCCCCTCGCAACCAACAACATTGTTGAAACCCCCATTCCCTTAAAACATCCCTTTTTGTTTCCGAAATAATGTTCCGATTTCCCAACATTTTAAAGGCCCCCGGGAATTTTTGCCCCCTCCCCACCCATGATCCTTTTCCTTTCCCATGGTTCCATCCCTGCCAAATCCCCCAGATATCTAAAAAACTTTCACTTCCTCCATTTTTCTCCCCTTTTTTCCCCAAACTTTTAAAAACCTCCAAATTTCCCTTTAACCCCCACCCTTTTTCCTATACCTTTTTTTTAAAACCCCCCTTTTGAAAAAATCTTAATTCCCCCCCAAAATTTACCCCCCTTTTCAAAATTCTTGCTTTTACCCCCTAAACCCCATCCAAAAAAAATTAAACAACCAGGGGAGACATCCACACCCCTGCCGCAAACCTACATTCACTGAGAACCAATCACTTTCCTCTCTTCCTACACGTACACATGCCTTACATCCTCGATAAAAACTTTTCACTGCTTCTAACAACTTGCCTCCCACACCATATATTCTTAATACCTTCCACAGAGCATCTCTATCAACTCTATCATATGCCTTCTCCAGATCCATAAATGCTACATACAAATCCATTTGCTTTTCTAAGTATTTCTCACATACATTCTTCAAAGCAAACACCTGATCCACACATCCTCTACCACTTCTGAAACCACACTGCTCTTCCCCAATCTGATGCTCTGTACATGCCTTCACCCTCTCAATCAATACCCTCCCATATAACTTACCAGGAATACTCAACAAACTTATACCTCTGTAATTTGAGCACTCACTCTTATCCCCTTTGCCTTTGTACAATGGCACTATGCACGCATTCCGCCAATCCTCAGGCACCTCACCATGAGTCATACATACATTAAATAACCTTACCAACCAGTCAACAATACAGTCACCCCCTTTTTTAACAAATTCCACTGCAATACCATCCAAACCTGCTGCCTTGCCGGCTTTCATCTTCCGCAAAGCTTTCACTACCTCTTCTCTGTTTACCAAATCATTTTCCCTAACCCTCTCACTTTGCACACCACCTCGACCAAAACACCCTATATCTGCCACCCTATATATATATATATATATATTTTCTTTTCTTTCTTTCAAACTATTCGCCATTTCCTGCATTAGCGAGGTAGCGTTAAGAACAGAGGACTGGGCCTTTGAGGGAATACCCTCACCTGGCCCAATTCTCTGTTCCTTCTTTTGGAAAATCAAAAAAAAAAACGAGAGGGGAGGATTTCCAGCCCCCCGCTCCCTCCCCTTTTAGTCGCCTTCTACGACACGCAGGGAATACGTGGGAAGTATTCTTTCTCCCCTATCCCCAGGGATAATATATATATATATATATATATATATATATATATATATATATATATATATATATATATATATATATATATATATATATATATGTTAGCGGTTTTGATGCACGAGACCGGGTTATAGTGATGGGTGATTTGAATGCAAAGGTGAGTAATGTGGCAGTTGAGGGAATAATTGGTATGCATGGGGTGTTCAGTGTTGTAAATGGAAATGGTGAAGAGCTTGTAGATTTATGTGCTGAAAAAGGACTGATGATTGGGAATACCTGGTTTAAAAAGCGAGATATACATAAGTATACTTATGTAAGTAGGAGAGATGGCCAGAGAGCGTTATTGGATTACGTGTTAATTGACAGGCGTGCGAAAGAGAGACTTTTGGATGTTAATGTGCTGAGAGGTGCAACTGGAGGGATGTCTGATCATTATCTTGTGGAGGCTAAGGTGAAGATTAGTATGGGTTTTCAGAAAAGAGGAGTGAATGTTGGGGTGAAGAAGGTGGTGAGAGTAAGTGAGCTTGGGAAGGAGACCTGTGTGGGGAAGTACCAGGAGAGACTGTGTACAGAATGGAAAAAGGTGAGAACAATGGAAGTAAGGGGAGTGGGGGAGGAATGGGATGTATTTAGGGAATCAGTGATGGATTGCGCAAAAGATGCTTGTGGCATGAGAAGAGTGGGAGGTGGGCTGTTTAGAAAGGGTAGTGAGTGGTGGGATGAAGAAGTAAGAGTATTAGTGAAAGAGAAGAGAGAGGCATTTGGACGATTTTTGCAGGGAAAAAATGCAATTGAGTGGGAGAAGTATAAAAGAAAGAGACAGGAGGTCAAGAGAAAGGTGCAAGAGGTGAAAAAAAGGGCAAATGAGAGTTGGGGTGAGAGACTATCAGTAAATTTTAGGGAGAATAAAAAGATGTTCTGGAAGGAGGTAAATAGGGTGCGTAAGACAAGGGAGCAAATGGGAACTTCAGTGAAGGGCGTAAATGGGGAGGTGATAACAAGTAGCGGTGATGTGAGAAGGAGATGGAATGAGTATTTTGAAGGTTTGTTGAATGTGTCTGATGACAGAGTGGCAGATATAGGGTGCTTTGGTCGAGGTGGTGTGCAAAGTGAGAGGGTTAGGGAAAATGAGTTGGTAAACAGAGAAGAGGTAGTAAAAGCTTTGCGGAAGATGAAAGCCGGCAAGGCAGCAGGTTTGGATGGTATTGCAGTGGAATTTATTAAGAAAGGGGGTGACTGTATTGTTGACTGGTTGGTAAGGTTATTTAATGTATGTATGACTCATGGTGAGGTGCCTGAGGATTGGCGGAATGCGTGCATAGTGCCATTGTACAAAGGCAAAGGGGATAAGAGTGAGTGCTCAAATTACAGAGGTATAAGTTTGTTGAGTATTCCTGGTAAATTATATGGGAGGGTATTGATTGAGAGGGTGAAGGCATGTACAGAGCATCAGATTGGGGAAGAGCAGTGCGGTTTCAGAAGTGGTAGAGGATGTGTGGATCAGGTGTTTGCTTTGAAGAATGTATGTGAGAAATACTTAGAAAAGCAAATGGATTTGTATGTAGCATTTATGGATCTGGAGAAGGCATATGATAGAGTTGATAGAGATGCTCTGTGGAAGGTATTAAGAATATATGGTGTGGGAGGCAAGTTGTTAGAAGCAGTGAAAAGTTTTTATCGAGGATGTAAGGCATGTGTACGTGTAGGAAGAGAGGAAAGTGATTGGTTCTCAGTGAATGTAGGTTTGCGGCAGGGGTGTGTGATGTCTCCATGGTTGTTTAATTTGTTTATGGATGGGGTTGTAAGGGAGGTAAATGCAAGAGTCCTGGAAAGAGGGGCAAGTATGAAGTCTGTTGGGGATGAGAGAGCTTGGGAAGTGAGTCAGTTGTTGTTCGCTGATGATACAGCGCTGGTGGCTGATTCATGTGAGAAACTGCAGAAGCTGGTGACTGAGTTTGGTAAAGTGTGTGGAAGAAGAAAGTTGAGAGTAAATGTGAATAAGAGCAAGGTTATTAGGTACAGTAGGGGTGAGGGTCAAGTCAATTGGGAGGTGAGTTTGAATGGAGAAAAACTGGAGGAAGTGAAGTGTTTTAGATATCTGGGAGTGGATCTGTCAGCGGATGGAACCATGGAAGCGGAAGTGGATCATAGGGTGGGGGAGGGGGCGAAAATTTTGGGAGCCTTGAAAAATGTGTGGAAGTCGAGAACATTATCTCGGAAAGCAAAAATGGGTATGTTTGAGGGAATAGTGGTTCCAACAATGTTGTATGGTTGCGAGGCGTGGGCTATGGATAGAGATGTGCGCAGGAGGATGGATGTGCTGGAAATGAGATGTTTGAGGACAATGTGTGGTGTGAGGTGGTTTGATCGAGTAAGTAACGTAAGGGTAAGAGAGATGTGTGGAAATAAAATGAGCGTGGTTGAGAGAGCAGAAGAGGGTGTTTTGAAATGGTTTGGGCACATGGAGAGAATGAGTGAGGAGAGATTGACCAAGAGGATATATGTGTCGGAGGTGGAGGGAACGAGGAGAAGAGGGAGACCAAATTGGAGGTGGAAAGATGGAGTGAAAAAGATTTTGTGTGATCGGGGCCTGAACATGCAGGAGGGTGAAAGGAGGGCAAGAAATAGAGTGAATTGGAGTCATGTGGTATACAGGGGTTGACGTGCTGTCAGTGGATTGAAGCAAGGCATGTGAAGCGTCTGGGGTAAACCATGGAAAGCTGTGTAGGTATGTATATTTGCGTGTGTGGACGTGTGTATGTACATGTGTATGGGGGGGGGGGTTGGGCCATTTCTTTCGTCTGTTTCCTTGCGCTACCTCGCAAACGCGGGAGACAGCGACAAAGTATAAAAAAAAAAAAAAAAAAAAAAAAATATATATATATATATTTATGTGCTGAAAAAGGACTGATGATTGGGAATACCTGGTTTAAAAAGCGAGATATACATAAGTATACTTATGTAAGTAGGAGAGATGGCCAGAGAGCGTTATTGGATTACGTGTTAATTGACAGGCGCGCGAAAGAGAGACTTTTGGATGTTAATGTGCTGAGAGGTGCAACTGGAGGGATGTCTGATCATTATCTTGTGGAGGCTAAGGTGAAGATTTGTATGGGTTTTCAGAAAAGAAGAGTGAATGTTGGGGTGAAGAGGGTGGTGAGAGTATGTGAGCTTGGGAAGGAGACTTGTGTGAGTAAGTACCAGGAGAGACTGAGTACAGAATGGAAAAAGGTGAGAAAAATGGAAGTAAGGGGAGTGGGGGAGGAATGGGATGTAGTTAGGGAATCAGTGATGGATTGCACAAAAGATGCTTGTGGCATGAGAAGAGTGGGAGATGGGTTGATTAGAAAGGGTAGTGAGTGGTGGGATGAAGAAGTAAGAGTATTAGTGAAAGAGAAGAGAGAGGCATTTGGACGATTTTTGCAGGGAAAAAATGCAATTGAGTGGGAGATGTATAAAAGAAAGAGACAGGAGGTCAAGAGAAAGGTGCAAGAGGTGAAAAAAAAAAGGGCAAATGAGAGTTGGGGTGAGAGAGTATCATTAAATTTTAGGGAGAATAAAAAGATGTTCTGGAAGGAGGTAAATAAAGTGCGTAAGACAAGGGAGCAAATGGGAACTTCAGTGAAGGGCGCAAATGGGGAGGTGATAACAAGTAGTGGTGATGTGAGAAGGAGATGGAGTGAGTATTTTGAAGATTTGTTGAATGTGTTTGATGATAGAGTGGCAGATATAGGGTGTTTTGGTCGAGGTGGTGTGCAAAGTGAGAGGATTAGGGAAAATGATTTGGTAAACAGAGAAGAGGTAGTAAAAGCTTTGCGGAAGATGAAAGCCGGCAAGGCAGCAGGTTTGGATGGTATTGCAGTGGAATTTATTAAAAAAGGGGGTGACTGTATTGTTGACTGGTTGGTAAGGTTATTTAATGTATGTATGACTCATGGTGAGGTGCCTGAGGATTGGCGGAATGCGTGCATAGTGCCTTTGTACAAAGGCAAAGGGGATAAGAGTGAGTGCTCAAATTACAGAGGTATAAGTTTGTTGAGTATTCCTGGTAAATTATATGGAAGGGTATTGATTGAGAGGGTGAAGGCATGTACAAAGCATCAGACTGGGGAAGAGCAGTGTGGTTTCAGAAGTGGTAGAGGATGTGTGGATCAGGTGTTTGCTTTGAAGAATGTATGTGAGAAATACTTAGAAAAGCAAATGGATTTGTATGTAGCATTTATGGATCTGGAGAAGGCATATGATAGAGTTGATAGAGATGCTCTGTGGAAGGTATTAAGAATATATGGTGTGGGAGGCAAGTTGTTAGAAGCAGTGAAAAGTTTTTATCGAGGATGTAAGGCATGTGTACGTGTAGGAAGAGAGGAAAGTGATTGGTTCTCAGTGAATGTAGGTTTGCGGCAGGGGTGTGTGATGTCTCCATGGTTGTTTAATTTGTTTATGGATGGGGTTGTTAGGGAGGTGAATGCAAGAGTTTTGGAAAGAGGGGCAAGTATGAAGTCTGTTGGGGATGAGAGAGCTTGGGAAGTTAGTCAGTTGTTGTTCGCTGATGATACAGCGCTGGTGGCTGATTCATGTGAGAAACTGCAGAAGCTGGTGACTGAGTTTGGTAAAGTGTGTGGAAGAAGAAAGTTAAGAGTAAATGTGAATAAGAGCAAGGTAATTAGGTACAGTAGGGTTGAGGGTCAAGTCAATTGGGAGGTAAGTTTGAATGGAGAAAAACTGGAGGAAGTAAAGTGTTTTAGATATCTGGGAGTGGATCTGGCAGCGGATGGAACCATGGAAGCGGAAGTGGATCATAGGGTGGGGGAGGGGGCGAAAATTCTGGGGGCCTTGAAGAATGTGTGGAAGTCGAGAACATTATCTCGGAAAGCAAAAATGGGTATATTTGAAGGAATAGTGGTTCCAACAATGTTGTATGGTTGCGAGGCGTGGGCTATGGCTAGAGTTGTGCGCAGGAGGATGGATGTGCTGGAAATGAGATGTTTGAGGACAATGTGTGGTGTGAGGTGGTTTGATCGAGTAAGTAACGTAAGGGTAAGAGAGATGTGTGGAAATAAAAAGAGCGTGGTTGAGAGAGCAGAAGAGGGTGTTTTGAAATGGTTTGGGCACATGGAGAGAATGAGTGAGGCAAGATTGACCAAGAGGATATATGTGTCGGAGGTGGAGGGAACGAGGAGAAGTGGGAGACCAAATTGGAGGTGGAAAGATGGAGTGAAAAAGATTTTGTGTGATCGGGGCCTGAACATGCAGGAGGGTGAAAGGAGGGCAAGGAATAGAGTGAATTGGATCGATGTGGTATACCGGGTTGACGTGCTGTCAGTGGATTGAATCAGGGCATGTGAAGCGTCTGGGGTAAACCATGGAAAGCTGTGTAGGTATGTATATTTGCGTGTGTGGACATATGTATATACATGTGTATGGGGGTGGGTTGGGCCATTTCTTTCGTTTCTTTCCTTGCGCTACCTCGCAAACGTGGGAGATAGTGACAAAGCAGAAAAAAAAAAAAATGTCTTTTTAAACCAGGTATTCCCAATCACCAGTCCTTTTTCAGCACATAAATCTACAAGCTCTTCACCATTTCCATTTACAACACTGAACACCCCATGTATACCAATTATTCCCTCAACTGCCACATTACTCACCTTTGCATTCAAATCACCCATCACTATAACCCGGTCTCGTGCATCAAAACCACTAACACACTCATTCATCTGCTCCCAAAACACTTGCCTCTCATGATCTTTCTTCTCATGCCCAGATGCATATGCACCAATAATCACCCATCTCTCTCCATCAACTTTCAGTTTTACCCATATCAATCTAGAGTTTACTTTCTTACACTCTATCACATACTCCCACCACTCCTGTTTCAGGAATAGTGCTACTCCTTCCCTTGCTCTTTTCCTCTCACTAACCCCTGACTTTACTCCCAAGACATTCCCAAACCACTCTTCCCCTTTACCCTTGAGCTTCGTTTCACTTAGAGCCAAAACATCCAGGTTCCTTTCCTCAAACATACTACCTATCTCTCCTTTTTTCTCATTTTGGTTACATCCACACACATTTAGACACCCCAATATATATATATATACAGAGCATCAGATTGGGGAAGAGCAGTGTGGTTTCAGAAGTGGTAGATGATGTGTGGATCAGGTGTTTGCTTTGAAAAATGTATGTGAGAAATACTTAGAAAAGCAAATGGATTTGTATGTAGCATTTATGGATCTGGAAAAGGCATATGATAAGAGTTGATAGAGATGCTCTGTGGAAGGTATTAAGAATATATGGGGTGGGAGGTAAGTTATTAGAAGCAGTGAAAAGTTTTTATCAAGGCTGTAAGGCATGTGTACTTGTAGGAAGAGAGGAAAGTGACTGGTTCTCAGTGAATGTTCGTTTGCAGCAGGGGTACATGATGTCTCCATGGTTGTTTAATTTGTTTATGGATGGGGTTCTTAGGGAGGTGAATGCAAGAGTTTTGGAAAGAGGGGCAAGTATGCAGTCTGTTGTGGATAAGAGAGCTTGGAAAGTGAGTCAGTTAATGTTCGGTGATGATACAGCGCTGGTTGCTGATTCGGGTGAGAAACTGCAGAAGCTGGTGACTGAGTTTGGTAAAGTGTGTAAAAGGAGAAAGCTGAGAGTAAATGTGAATAAGAGCAAGGTTATTAGGTACAGTAGGGTTGAGGGACAAGTTAAGTGGGAGGTAAGTTTGAATGGAGAAAAACTGGAGGAAGTGAAGTGTTTTAGATATCTGGGAGTGGATTTGGCAGTGGATGGAACGATGGAAGCGGAAGTGAATCATAGGGTGGGGGAGGGGGCGAAAGTTCTGGGAGCATTGAAAAATGTGTGGAAGTCGAGAATGTTATCTTGGAAAGCAAAAATGGGTATGTTTGAAGGAATAGTGGTTCCAACAATGTTATATGGTTGCAAGGCATGGGCTATAGATAGAGTTGTGCAGAGGAGGGTGGATGTACTGGAAATGAGATGTTTGAGGACAATATGTGGTGTGAGGTGGTTTGATTCAGTAAGTAATGAAAGGGTAAGAGAGATGTGTGGTAATAAAAAGAGTGTGGGTGAGAGACCAGAAGAGGATGTTTTGAAATGGTTTGGTCACATGGAGAGAATGAGTTAGGAAAGATTGACAAAGAGGATATATGTGTCAGAAGTGGAGGGAATGATCAGAAGTGGGAGACCAAATTGGAGGTGGAAAGATGGAGTGAAAAAGATTTTGAATGATCGGGGCCTGAACATGCAGGAGGGTGAAAGGCGTGCAAGGAATAGAGTGAATTGGAATGATGTGGTATACTGGGGTCGACATGCTGTCAATGGATTGAACCATAGCATGTGAAGCATCTGGGGTAAACCATGGAAAGTTTTGTGGGGTCTGGATGTGGAAAGGGAGCTGTGGTTTCGGTGCATTATACATGACAGCTAGAGACTGAGTGTGAATGAATGTGGCCTTTGTTGTCTTTTCCTAGTGCTACCTCACACATATGGGGGGAGGAGGTTGTCATTTCATGTGTAGTGGGGTGGCGACGGGAATGAATAAGGGCAGACAGTATGAATTATGTACATATGTATATATGTATATGTCTGTGTGTGTATATATATATTATCCTTGGGGATAGGGGAGAAAGAATACTTCCCACATATTCTCTGCGTGTCATAGAAGGCGACTAAAAGGGGAGGTAGTGGGGGCTGGAAATCCTCCCATCTTGTTTTTAATTTTCCAAAAGGAGAAACAGAGAAGGGTCCAAGTGAGGATTTCCCTCAAAAGCTCAGTCCTCTGTTCTTAACGCTACCTTGCCAACGCGGGAGATGATGAATAGTATGAAAAAAAGTGTTTATATATGTATACGTTGAGATGTATAGGTATGCATATGTGCGTGTTTGGACGTGTATGTATGTACATGTGTATGTGGGTGGGTTGGGCCATTCTTTCATCTGTTTCCTTGCGCTACCTCACTAACGTGGGAGACAGCGACAAAGTATAAGAAATAAATAAATATATAATAATTATTATTTATTTATTTATTACTATTATTATTATTTATTTATTATTATTATACTGAATTGCTGTTTCCTGCATCAGTGAGGTAGTGCAAGGAAATACATATACATTTTCCCCATACATATTCGCTATTTCCTGCATTAGCGAGGAAGCATTCAAGAACAGATTACTGAGCCTTAGAGGGAAGACTCCTCACTTGGCACCATTCTCTATTCCTTCATTTGGAAAAGTAAAACTAGAGAGGAGGATTTCCAACTCCCCATTCCCACCCCTTTTAGTCGCCTTGAATTCAACGACACATAGGGAATATGTAGGAAGTATTCTTTCTCCCCTATCCCCGGGGATGTGGATATGGAGCTGTGGTTTCGGTGCATTATACATGACAGCTAGAGACTGAGTGTGAACGAATGTGGCCTTTGTTGTCTTTTCCTAGGGGAGAAAGAATACTTCCCAAGCATTCCTCACGTGTCGTAGAGGGCGACTAAAGGGGATGAGAGCGGGGGGGCTAGAAACCCTCCCCTCCTTGTATTTCAACTTTATAAAAAGGGGAAACAGATTATTAATATACTTATATATATTTTATTTTTCATTATACCTGATCACTGCCTCCTGCGTCAGTGAGACTGCACCAGGAAACAGACAAAGAATGGCCCATCCACTCATATACAGCCTTATCTTATTCTACATAATGTTTTCAGTTCCTTTTCATTCATATGATTATAACACTGTTTAATATGAAATCTAGTTATCTATACCTAAGCTTAAATCTTAATCAATATTGCCACTATTATGTTTATCAGCCTAAAGAGTTACATGGAAAGATACAGATGTGAATCACTGATATAAATAACATGGTTAACCTTTATATTGTTAAAAAACAGAATAAATTCCATATTTCAACTTACTTAAGATTTGAAATGACAAGATCCAGTTTTTTTGATTCAATTGGAAATTTTTGTTCTTCATCAATCAGTATTTTGGTGAATCCAATATTTTCAGGAGTCTGTGCAGCCTCTAACATGGCAGGAGAAAGATCACTCATATAAAGATGTGTTAATTCAGTCTGCAAAAAGAATCATTCTAAAAATAACAAGCTGTACTATTCCACCTCCAAAAATACACTGATTCAATGGGAGGGACTATTTTCTTTATCATTATTTTTACCCTTTTTCACCATATATCAAAATATCCAAAAAGGTAGTCTATGCTAGTTACTAGGCTTCTAAACATGCGAATTAACCTAAAACATACATGGGTACATATCCAGCATAATTTAGGTGTTATGAATTGACCCCAAATGTTTAAAAGTTCCTAACCCATGTAGCTGTCTTTTCTTTCTGCCTTACTAACACATGGATAACTGGCATTCTGTCTACAAATGTACAATCTTTCCTTGTCATACATAACGCCTGACAACACAACTCACACAGCTCGTTCTTCATAACTTTAGTTTTTCCTGTGGTGAGCATTATGCACTAGCCCTTCTCCTTTTAGCAAAGTGGTAGGAGCAGTACATAGAAGTAGTAGGTAGGATCAGCAAGGCTGGAGCATTAGATTAGAGTAGTTAGTAGGAGCATTAGGTAGAAGTATTCAGTACAAAAATTAAGTAAAAGCCTTAGCAAACACTGTGCTTGAGATGCCCTCTGCCTGTGGCCTGTTAAGGATGAGGCACTACATGCTAAGAGGCAGCACTGGAGCTCACTTGATATGGTGATTCTGTTGCCGTGGCCACCCCTTTGGGAGGACTTCCAGATGGAACAGGCATCAGAGATATAGACATATAGATGTAGATTCCAGATGTGAAGTTATAAGCAAAAGAAGAAAACTCTTGATCTACCTGTGCTAGAAACTGGAGGTCAAGGGAAAACATAAAATCCCCTTATAAAAAATTAAGACTTATGGCTATGATGATGTTATTATAAAATAGGGAGGAAAAAAAATGGAAGTCTTCTCTTCCTTTATTACCTTCCAAAAGAAGGAACAGGGACAGAGCTAATTAATGATTTTTTCCTTGAAGGCTCAGTTATCTGCAGTTAATGCTACTCATGTGGGAAACAGGACATGTGCATGAAAGAAGAGAACAGTTTCAAAACACCATTCCTTTTTCAGCACCCAATCGACAAGCTGTTCGCCATTTTCATTCATACCGATGAATGGTAAAGGGAAAGAATGGTTTGCAAGTCTGACAGGTAAAGTCTAGGGTTGGTGTAAGAGAGAGAGTAAAGGAGGAGATGGTACTTATGCTGAAGGAGGAGCTGTAGGAGTGTGCTAAAGGGTATAAGAACAGATATGAGTTCCAGACTCATGTCGGTGACAATGAAACTGGATTATAAGAGGTGGGAGACTGGCAGTGCTTATGCAACTTGTAAAAAGAGGAGTGACAAAAAGGTTAAGTCTTCTAGGAGGATCCAAGTGAGTGCAAAATTAATTCTGATTTTGGGAATTGCTGTAAGGACTGAGTATTAGTGGAGGGAGATTAGAATGCCAGGGTTAGTGATGGAGCAGTTCAGGGTATAACTGAAGGGAAATGGGATATCTGGATGTGAATGAAAAACATTACTACCCTGCCACACTTTTAAAAGTCAATAATGCTGCACAAGAAGTATCAAAGCAAACTTGGCAAAAGATACTTACACCTGTTATATTCTTAGCAACATATCCCCGGCCACAACCAAGATCAAGGCCAGTCTTCAAGTCACGCTTAATATCCAGGATACGATCTGATAATCGATAACCAACCTGGAGAATACTCAAAAACTAAACTTATTGCAAAAAGGTGCCTAAAAGTATGAAATATTAAATCCTTAAAGAGTAGAAAATACAACTAACATGAAATTCATTATAAACATTACTGAATATTTCCCTTATTGCAACTATGATGATTTAAATAAAGTTTAATGAAATAAAAGTAAGGGAACTTCTTTTTAAATATGACTATATGACTTTTCCTAAAGTCAAGATGTCAAGAAATCTTGGAACAGAAAGATTTTGCCAGACATTTATAAATGGAGATTAGTTAATTATCAGTTGAATATTTCTGGCCTGGAGAACAGGTAATCTTCAAATCAAGATAAGTTTAATGGAAGTCTCTACACACAAACAGCAATACTAAAAGTTAGATGATGACAAAACCTAGATTTGAGAACTTTCTTTCTGGCCTCAATCAAGCAACCCCTAAATGCAGTAAGGGTATATGCATTAAAATATTGTATTGATATGAATATGATGAAAAATTTTCATATCACTATAAATTGAGCATATAGTGTAGTAAATAAGTTTCTAAGTGTGGTATAATATGTACAGATAGTGGAAAGAGAGGTTCAGAATAGTGGAATGACTATTTTAGAAAGCTGATATTATATATATATATATATTTTTTTTTCTTTTTTGCTTTGTCGCTGTCTCCCGCGTTTGCGAGGTAGCGCAAGGAAACAGACGAAAGAAATGGCTCAACCCACCCCCATACACATGTATATACATACACGTCCACACACGCAAATATACATACCTACACAGCTTTCCATGGTTTACCCCAGACGCTTCACATGCCCTGATTCAATCCACTGACAGCACGTCAACCCCGGTATACCACATCGATCCAATTCACTCTATTCCTTGCCCTCCTTTCACCCTCCTGCATGTTCAGGCCCCGATCACACAAAATCTTTTTCACTCCATCTTTCCACCTCCAATTTCGTCTCCCACTTCTCCTCGTTCCCTCCACCTCCGACACATATATCCTCTTGGTCAATCTTTCCTCACTCATTTTCTCCATGTGCCCAAACCATTTCAAAACACCCTCTTCTGCTCTCTCAACCACGCTCTTTTTATTTCCACACATCTCTCTTACCCTTACGTTATTTACTCGATCAAACCACCTCACACCACACATTGTCCTCAAGCATCTCATTTCCAGCACATCCATCCTCCTGCGCACAACTCTATCCATAGCCCACGCCTCGCAACCATACAACATTGTTGGAACCACTATTCCTTCAAACATACCCATTTTTGCTTTCCGAGATAATGTTCTCGACTTCCATACATTTTTCAAGGCTCCCAGGATTTTCGCCCCCTCCCCAACCCTATGATCCACTTCCGCTTCCATGGTTCCATCCGCTGCCAGATCTACTCCCAGATACCTAAAACACTTTACTTCCTCCAGTTTTTCTCCATTCAAACTTACCTCCCAATTGACTTGACCCTCAACCCTACTGTACCTAATAACCTTGCTCTTATTCACATTTACTCTTAACTTTCTTCTTTCACACACTTTACCAAACTCAGTCACCAGCTTCTGCAGTTTCTCACATGAATCAGCCACCAGTGCTGTATCATCAGCGAACAACAACTGACTCACTTCCCAAGCTCTCTCATCCACAACAGACTTCATACTTGCCCCTCTTTCCAAAACTCTTGCATTCACCTCCCTAACAACCCCATCCATAAACAAATTAAACAACCATGGAGACATCACACAACCCTGCCGCAAACCTACATTCACTGAGAACCAATAACTTTCCTCTCTTCCTACACGTACACATGCCTTACATCCTCGATAAAAACTTTTCACTGCTTCTAACAACTTGCCTCCCACACCATATATTCTTAATACCTTCCATAGAGCATCTCTATCAACTCTATCATATGCCTTCTCCAGATCCATAAATGCTACATACAAATCCATTTGCTTTTCTAAGTATTTCTCACATACATTCTTCAAAGCAAACACCTGATCCACACATCCTCTACCACTACCACTGCATATATATTTATATATATATATATATATATATATATATATATATATATATATATATATATATATATATATATATATATATATTTTTTTTTTTTTTTTATACTTTGTCGCTGTCTCCCGCGTTTGCGAGGTAGCGCAAGGAAACAGACGAAAGAAATGGCCCAACCCCCCCCCATATACATGTATATACATACGTCCACACACGCAAATATACATACCTACACAGCTTTCCATGGTTTACCCCAGACGCTTCACATGCCTTGATTCAATCCACTGACAGCACGTCAACCCCGGTATACCACATCGCTCCAATTCACTCTATTCCTTGCCCTCCTTTCACCCTCCTGCATGTTCAGGCCCCGATCACACAAAATCTTTTTCACTCCATCTTTCCACCTCCAATTTGGTCTCCCTCTTCTCCTTGCTCCCTCCACCTCCGACACATATATCCTCTTGGTCAATCTTTCCTCACTCATCCTCTCCATGTGCCCAAACCACTTCAAAACACCCTCTTCTGCTCTCTCAACCACGCTCTTTTTATTTCCACACATCTCTCTTACCCTTACGTTACTCACTCGATCAAACCACCTCACACCACACATTGTCCTCAAACATCTCATTTCCAGCACATCCATCCTCCTGCGCACAACTCTATCCATAGCCCACGCCTCGCAACCATACAACATTGTTGGAACCACTATTCCTTCAAACATACCCATTTTTGCTTTCCGAGATAATGTTCTCGACTTCCACACATTCTTCAAGGCCCCCAGAATTTTCGCCCCCTCCCCCACCCTATGATCCACTTCCGCTTCCATGGTTCCATCCGCTGCCAGATCCACTCCCAGATATCCAAAACAGTTCACTTCCTCCAGTTTTTCTCCATTCAAACTCACCTCCCAATTGACTTGACCCTCAACCCTACTGTACCTAATAACCTTGCTCTTATTCACATTTACTCTTAACTTTCTTCTTCCACACACTTTACCAAACTCAGTCACCAGCTTCTGCAGTTTCTCACATGAATCTGCCACCAGCGCTGTATCATCAGCGAACAACAACTGACTCACTTCCCAAGCTCTCTCATCCCCAACAGACTTCATACTTGCCCCTCTTTCCAAAACTCTTGCATTTACCTCCCTAACAACCCCATCCATAAACAAATTAAACAACCATGGAGACATCACACACCCCTGCCGCAAACCTACATTCACTGAGAACCAATCACTTTCCTCTCTTCCTACACGTACACATGCCTTACATCCTCGATAAAAACTTTTCACTGCTTCTAACAACTTTCCTCCCACACCATATATTCTTAATACCTTCCACAGAGCATCTCTATCAACTCTATCATATGCCTTCTCCAGATCCATAAATGCTACATACAAATCCATTTGCTTTTCTAAGTATTTCTCACATACATTCTTCAAAGCAAACACCTGATCCACACATCCTCTACCACTTCTGAAACCACACTGCTCTTCCCCAATCTGATGCTCTGTACATGCCTTCACCCTCTCAATCAATACCCTCCCATATAATTTACCAGGAATACTCAACAAACTTATACCTCTGTAATTTAAGCATTCACTCTTATCCCCTTTGCCTTTGTACAATGGCACTATGCACGCATTCCGCCAATCCTCAGGCACCTCACCATGAGTCATACATACATTAAATAACCTTACCAACCAGTCAACAATACAGTCACCCCCTTTTTTAATAAATTCCACTGCAATACCATCCAAACCTGCTGCCTTGCCGGCTTTCATCTTCCGCAAAGCTTTCACTACCTCTTCTCTGTTTACCAAATCATTTTCCCTAACCCTCTCACTTTGCACACCACCTCGACCAAAACACCCTATATCTGCCACTCTATCATCAAACACATTCAACAAACCTTCAAAATACTCACTCCATCTCCTTCTCACATCACCACTACTTGTTATCACCTCCCCATTTGCGCCCTTCACTGGAGTTCCCATTTGCTCCTTTGTCTTACGCACTTTATTTACCTCCTTCCAGAACATCTTTTTATTCTCCCTAAAATTTAATGATACTCTCTCACCCCAACTCTCATTTGTCCTTTTTTTCACCTCTTGCACCTTTCTCTTGACCTCCCGTCTCTTTCTTTTATACATCTCCCACTCAATTGCATTTTTTCCCTGCAAAAATCGTCCAAATGCCTCTTTCATCTCTTTCACTAATACTCTTACTTCTTCATCCCACCACTCACTACCCTTTCTAATCAACCCACCTCCCACTCTTCTCATGCCACATCATGTTACATCAAGGAAGTCAGCACCACAAGTAAAGCATCCTCCTCGAAGGCTCAGAGTGGGGTGCCTAAATGTGTGTGGATGTAACCAAGATGTGAAGACCCTTACTGGAAAAACAATCACTCTTGAAGTAGAACCTTCAGACACAATTGAAAATGTGAAGGAAAATAGTGAAATTGGAGAAAAATGTAGCTTAGACATTGAAGCTTATTGATACAGTGGTTAAATTGATGAGAACTGCTATTGACGTTTGTGTAAATAAATTATACATTTTCCTTTTTTCCATAGCCAGAGGTTGAACCATTATGTGACATTCATTTTTTTTTCATTCATTTCAAGCTAGAAGTTTCAATTTTCTAAATTGTTTCTTACATTTTTCATATGTATATATATGTATGTGTGTGTGTGTATATGTGCGTATGTATGTGTATGTGAGTGTATGTGTATATGTATAAATATATGTATATTATCCCTGGGGATAGGGGTGAAAGAATACTTCCCACGTATTCCTTGCGTGTCGTAGAAAGCGACTAGAGGGGACGGGAGCGGGGGGCCAAAAATCCTCCCCTCCTTGTATTAACTTTCTAAAATGGGAAACAGATATATATATATATATATATATATATATATATATATATATATATATATATATATATATATATATATATGCATTCAAATCACCCATCACTATAACCCGGTCTCGTGCATCAAAATCACTAACACACTCATTCAGCTGCTCCCAAAACACTTGCCTCTCATGATCTTTCTTCTCATGCCCAGGTGCATATGCACCAATAATCACCCATCTCTCTCCATCAACTTTCAGTTTTACCCATATTAATCGAGAATTTACTTTCTTACATTCTATCACATACTCCCACAACTCCTGTTTCAGGAGTACTGCTACTCCTTCCCTTGCTCTTGTCCTCTCACTAACCCCTGACTTTACTCCCAAGACATTCCCAAACCACTCTTCCCCTTTACCCTTGAGCTTCGTTTCACTCAGAGCCAAAACATCCAGGTTCCTTTCCTCAAACATACTACCTATCTCTCCTTTTTTCACATCTTGGTTACATCCACACACATTTAGACACCCCAGTCTGAGCCTTCGAGGAGGATGAGCACTCCCCGCGTGGCTCCTTCTTCTGTTTCCCATTTTAGAAAGTTAAAAAATGCAAAGGTGAGTAATGTGGCAGTTGAGGGAATAATTGGTATACATGGGGTGTTCAGTGTTGTAAATGGAAATGGTGAAGAGCTTGTAGATTTATGTGCTGAAAAAGGACTGGTGATTGGGAATACCTGGTTTAAAAAGCGAGATATACATAAGTATACGTATGTAAGTAGGAGAGATGGCCAGAGAGCATTATTGGATTACGTGTTAATTGACAGGCTCGCGAAAGAGAGACTTTTGGATGTTAATGTGCTGAGAGGTGCAACTGGAGGGATGTCTGATCATTATCTTGTGGAGGCTAAGGTGAAGATTTGTATGGGTTTTCAGAAAAGAAGAGTGAATGTTGGGGTGAAGAGGGTGGTGAGAGTAAGTGAGCTTGGGAAGGAGACTTGTGTGAGGAAGTACCAGGAGAAACTGAGTACAGAATGGAAAAAGGTGAGAACAATGGAAGTAAGGGGAGTGGGGGAGGAATGGGATGTATTTAGGGAATCAGTGATGGATTGCGCAAAAGATGCTTGTGGCATGAGAAGAGTGGGAGGTGGGTTGATTAGAAAGGGTAGTGAGTGGTGGGATGAAGAAGTAAGATTATTAGTGAAAGAGAAGAGAGAGGCATTTGGATGATTTTTGCAGGGGAAAAAAATGCAATTGAGTGGGAGATGTATAAAAGAAAGAGACAGGAGGTCAAGAGAAAGGTGCAAGAGGTGAAAAAGAGGGCAAATGAGAGTTGGGGTGAGAGAGTATCATTAAATCTTAGGGAGAATAAAAAGATGTTCTGGAAGGAGGTAAATAAAGTGCGTAAGACAAGGGAGCAAATGGGAACTTCAGTGAAGGGCGCAAATGCGGAGGTGATAACAAGTAGTGGTGAGGTGAGAAGGAGATGGAGTGAGTATTTTGAAGGTTTGTTGAATGTGTTTGATGATAGTGGCAGATATAGGATGTTTTGGTCGAGGTGGTGTGCAAAGTGAGAGGGTTAGGGAAAATGATTTGGTAAACAGAGAAGAGGTAGTAAAAGCTTTGCGGAAGATGAAAGCCGGCAAGGCAGCAGGTTTGGATGGTATTGCAGTGGAATTTATTAAAAAAGGGGGTGACTGTATTATTGACTGGTTGGTAAGGTTATTTAATGTATGTTTGACTCATGGTGAGGTGCCTGAGGATTGGCAGAATGCGTGCAGTGACATTGTACAAAGGCAAAGGGGATAAGAGTGAGTGCTCAAATTACAGAGGTATAAGTTTGTTGAGTATTCCTGGTAAATTATATGGGAGGGTATTGATTGACAGGGTGAAGGCATGTACAGAGCATCAGATTGGGGAAGAGCAGTGTGGTTTCAGAAGTGGTAGAGGATGTGTGGATCAGGTGTTTGCTCTGAAGAATGTATGTGAGAAATACTTAGAAAAGCAAATGGATTTGTATGTAGCATTTATGGATCTGGAGAAGGCATATGATAGAGTTGATAGAGATGCTCTGTGGAAGGTATTAAGAATATATGGTGTGGGAGGCAAGTTGTTAGAAGCAGTGAAAAGTTTTTATCGAGGATGTAAGGCATGTGTACGTGTAGGAAGAGAGGAAAGTGATTGGTTCTCAGTGAATGTAGGTTTGCGGCAGGGGTGTGTGATGTCTCCATGGTTGTTTAATTTGTTTATGGATGGGGTTGTTAGGGAGGTAAATGCAAGAGTTTTGGAAAGAGGGGCAAGTATGAAGTCTGTTGGGGATGAGAGAGCTTGGGAAGTGAGTCAGTTGTTGTTCGCTGATGATACAGCGCTGGTGGCGGATTCATGTGAGAAACTGCAGAAGCTGGTGACGGAGTTTGGTAAAGTGTGTGGAAGAAGAAAGTTAAGAGTAAATGTGAATAAGAGCAAGGTTATTAGGTACAGTAGGGTTGAGGGTCAAGTCAATTGGGAGGTGAGTTTGAATGGTGAAAAACTGGAGGAAGTGAAGTGTTTTAGATATCTGGGAGTGGATCTGTCAGCGGATGGAACCATGGAAGCGGAAGTGGATCATAGGGTGGGGGAGGGGGCGAAAATTTTGGGAGCCTTGAAAAATGTGTGGAAGTCGAGAACATTATCCCGGAAAGCAAAAATGGGTATGTTTGAAGGAATAGTAGTTCCAACAATGTTGTATGGTTGCGAGGCGTGGGCTATGGATAAAGTTGTGCGCAGGAGGATGGATGTGCTGGAAATGAGATGTTTGAGGACAATGTGTGGTGTGAGGTGGTTTGATCGAGTAAGTAACGTAAGGGTAAGAGAGATGTGTGGAAATAAAAAGAGCGTGGTTGAGAGAGCAGAAGAGGGTGTTTTGAAATGGTTTGGGCACATGGAGAGAATGAGTGAGGAAAGATTGACCAAGAGGATATATGTGTCGGAGGTGGAGGGAACGAGGAGAAGAGGGAGACCAAATTGGAGGTGGAAAGATGGAGTGAAATGGATTTTGTGTGATCGGGGCCTGAACATGCAGGAGGGTGAAAGGAGGGCAAGGAATAGAGTGAATTGGAGCGATGTGGTATACAGGGGTTGACGTGCTGTCAGTGGATTGAATCAAGGCATGTGAAGCGTCCGGGGTAAACCATGGAAAGCTGTGTAGGTATGTATATTTGAGTGTGTGGACGTGTGTATGTACATGTGTATGGGGGGGTTGGGCCATTTCTTTCGTCTGTTTCCTTGCGCTACCTCGCAAACGCGGGAGACAGTGACAAAGTATATAAAAAAAAAAAAAAAAATATATATATATATATATATATATATATATATATATATATATATATATATATATATATATATATATATTATCCCTGGGGATAGGGGAGAAAGAATACTTCCCACGTATTCCCTGCGTGTCGTAGAAGGCGACTAAAAGGGAAGGGAGCGGGGGGCTGGAAATCCTCCCCTCGTTTTTTTTTGTTTGTTTTCCAAAGAAGGAACAGAGAAGGGGGCCAAATGAGGATATTCCCTCAAAGACCCAGTCCTCTTTTCTTAACGCTACCTCGCTAACACGGGAAATGGCGAATAGCATGAAAAAAAAAAAATATATATATATATATATATATATATATATATATATATTATCACACTTTGTCGCTGTCTCCCGAGTTAGCGAGGTAGTGCAAGGAAATAGACGAAAGAAAGGCCCAACCCACCCACATACACATGTATATACATACATGTCCACACACGCAAATATACATACATATACATCTCAACTATATATATATACACACACAGAAATAAACATATATACACTTGTACATAATTCATAGTCTGCCCTTATTCATTCCCGTTTCCACCCTGCCACACATGAAATGACAACCCCCTCCCCCTGCATGTGTACAAGGTAGTGCTAAGAAAAGACAACAAAGGCCACATTCATTCACACTCAGTCTCCAGCTGTCATGTATAATGCACCGAAACCACAGCTCCCTTTCCACATCCAGGCCCCACAAAACTTTCCATGCTTTACCCCAGACGCTTCACATGCCCTGGTTCAATCCATTGACAGCACGTCGACCCTGGTATACCACATCATTCCAATTCACTCTATTCCTTGCATGCCTTTCACCCTCCTGCATGTTCAGGCCCTGATCACTTAAAATCTTTTTCACCCCATCTTTCCACCTCCAATTTGGTCTCCCACTTCTCCTCGTTACCTCCACCTCTGACACACATATATCCTCTTTTGTCAATCTTTCCTCACTCATTCTCTCCATGTGACCAAACCACTTCAAAACACCCTCTTCTGCTATCTCTACCACACTCCTTTTATTACCACACATCTCTCTTACCCTTTCATTACTTACTCGATCAAACCACCCCACACCACATATTGTCCTCAAACATCTCATTTCCAGCACATCCACCCTCCTCCGCACAACTGTATAATCATTATTATTATCATCCCAATGGATAGGGGAGAAAGAATACTATGCATGTACCTCCTATGTGTAAAAGATAACTAAAAGGGCAGAAGGAGGCTATTAACCCTTCTATATAAGTTTCAAAAATAATAATTATTATTCATTTGCTGTTAACCATTCTAAATAGCTGTTTCAAAAACAATAATTATTATTATCACTATCATTACTTTCACTATGAGAGGATGAGTGAAGATAAATGACTAAGTGTATGGTATGGTATGGGGGAGGGCTAAAGATGAGGGGGAGACCAAAAATAAGTTGGTAGGATGGAGAGAAAGATGCTTTGAGTTATTGGGGCCTGATATGCAGGAAGGTGGAAGATATATAAAGAAAAGAGAGCATAGTGGAGTGATGTGATATACAAGGGTCAACATGCAGTCAAAGGGCTGAACCAGGTCATGGAGAGTGGTAAACCTCAGAAAAGTGTTTGGAGCTTGACTGAGGACAGGGGACTCTGCTTTCAGTGAATCATGTTTGAAAATTAGTGGTTGTGAGCAAAGAGGGCCATTCTTTGTTCTGGCCCTGGTGCTGACTCAAACTGCAGGAAATAGTGAATAAGCATAAGTTTTTTTTAGTGTAGCCAACATTTGAGAAATCAATTCCTACCTCATCTTTAAGATAATCATAAACAGCAACATCAGGATTTCTAGCTGCCCTTTCCCTCTGCAACAACTTGCTGTGGCGATCAAAAACATTTGCAACATTTCTTTGTTGCAGACCAAGACATTTTGAAGTATGAATCCTGCAGAATATCACATAATATATAGAAACAATGAATTAAGACCTATGGAAATTTTTTGAATAAACAATTAACTTTATGATAATACAGGAACCCTTCTAAAATCCTTTTAAGGGAATAAAGCTGCTTACAAATGTTTTTCAATCACCATGCAAACAAAATATCTTGACTAATAATCTTTGGATGTGTTTATTACATAAAAAATCAAATATAATGAAAACCCTGGCATAAAGCCTTGCAAATCACCTCTGTATGCAGTATGACAGAAAATACTACAAAACAGTGCAAAAAGAAACTAAAACCATCTTAGAATGTAACTGGTCCCAGTTAGTGGTGGAGGAGTGGTAAAAACATTTACATAGTAAATCTCCAGATATTTTATCCACTTTTTCAACATCACTGTCCCTACTGTTCACTCCGAGGGAGTTTGTATTACTTGTCCTAACACTTTTACTGCATCTGTAATACAATTTCAACTTCAAGAGTTTTAAATAAGTTGTAAAACTTGAGTAAGACAGCACAAGAAGTGGTCACTAGGGGTAGCAAATTATGATGAGCTTTTTTCATGTATATGTTTCATGGTTATTATGGCAACTCCACTACTTATCTATCTATATCTCTAATCTCTAAAGATGTTCTGGAAGGAGGTAAATAGGGTGCGTAAGACAAGGGAGCAAATGGGAACTTCAGTGAAGGGCGTAAATGGGGAGGTGATAACAAGTAGCGGTGATGTGAGAAGGAGATGGAATGAGTATTTTGAAGGTTTGTTGAATGTGTCTGATGACAGAGTGGCAGATATAGGGTGTTTTGGTCGAGGTGGTGTGCAAAGTGAGAGGGTTAGGGAAAATGATTTGGTAAACAGAGAAGAGGTAGTAAAAGCTTTGCGGAAGATGAAAGCCGGCAAGGCAGCAGGTTTGGATGGTATTGCAGTGGAATTTATTAAAAAAGGGGGTGACTGTATTGTTGACTGGTTGGTAAGGTTATTTAATGTATGTATGACTCATGGTGAGGTGCCTGAGGATTGGCGGAATGCGTGCATAGTGCCATTGTACAAAGGCAAAGGGGATAAGAGTGAGTGCTCAAATTACAGAGGTATAAGTTTGTTGAGTATTCCTGGTAAATTATATGGGAGGGTATTGATTGAGAGGGTGAAGGCATGTACAGAGCATCAGATTGGGGAAGAGCAGTGCGGTTTCAGAAGTGGTAGAGGATGTGTGGATCAGGTGTTTGCTTTGAAGAATGTATGTGAGAAATACTTAGAAAAGCAAATGGATTTGTATGTAGCATTTATGGATCTGGAGAAGGCATATGATAGAGTTGATAGAGATGCTCTGTGGAAGGTATTAAGAATATATGGTGTGGGAGGCAAGTTGTTAGAAGCAGTGAAAAGTTTTTATCGAGGATGTAAGGCATGTGTACGTGTAGGAAGAGAGGAAAGTGATTGGTTCTCAGTGAATGTAGGTTTGCGGCAGGGGTGTGTGATGTCTCCATGGTTGTTTAATTTGTTTATGGATGGGGTTGTAAGGGAGGTAAATGCAAGAGTCCTGGAAAGAGGGGCAAGCATGAAGTCTGTTGGGGATGAGAGAGCTTGGGAAGTGAGTCAGTTGTTGTTCGCTGATGATACAGCGCTGGTGGCTGATTCATGTGAGAAACTGCAGAAGCTGGTGACTGAGTTTGGTAAAGTGTGTGGAAGAAGAAAGTTGAGAGTAAATGTGAATAAGAGCAAGGTTATTAGGTACAGTAGGGGTGAGGGTCAAGTCAATTGGGAGGTGAGTTTGAATGGAGAAAAACTGGAGGAAGTGAAGTGTTTTAGATATCTGGGAGTGGATCTGTCAGCGGATGGAACCATGGAAGCGGAAGTGGATCATAGGGTGGGGGAGGGGGCGAAAATTTTGGGAGCCTTGAAAAATGTGTGGAAGTCGAGAACATTATCTCGGAAAGCAAAAATGGGTATGTTTGAGGGAATAGTGGTTCCAACAATGTTGTATGGTTGCGAGGCGTGGGCTATGGATAGAGATGTGCGCAGGAGGATGGATGTGCTGGAAATGAGATGTTTGAGGACAATGTGTGGTGTGAGGTGGTTTGATCGAGTAAGTAACGTAAGGGTAAGAGAGATGTGTGGAAATAAAAAGAGCGTGGTTGAGAGAGCAGAAGAGGGTGTTTTGAAATGGTTTGGGCACATGGAGAGAATGAGTGAGGAGAGATTGACCAAGAGGATATATGTGTCGGAGGTGGAGGGAACGAGGAGAAGAGGGAGACCAAATTGGAGGTGGAAAGATGGAGTGAAAAAGATTTTGTGTGATCGGGGCCTGAACATGCAGGAGGGTGAAAGGAGGGCAAGAAATAGAGTGAATTGGAGTCATGTGGTATACAGGGGTTGACGTGCTGTCAGTGGATTGAAGCAAGGCATGTGAAGCGTCTGGGGTAAACCATGGAAAGCTGTGTAGGTATGTATATTTGCGTGTGTGGACGTGTGTATGTACATGTGTATGGGGGGGGGGGGGTTGGGCCATTTCTTTCGTCTGTTTCCTTGCGCTACCTCGCAAACGCGGGAGACAGCGACAAAGTATAAAAAAAAAAAAAAAAATCTCTAATGCCTGTTCCAAATGGAATTCCCTTAAGGGGGTGGCCATGGCAATAAGGTCTCCATAATTAGTGAACTTCAGTGCCACTTCTTAGCCTTTAGTGCCTCACCCTTAACAGGCCACTGGCAGAGGGTAACTCTAGCGTAGTGTTTGCAGAGGCTTCTACTGACTACTTCATCCTATTGTGCCAAGTTCAGGTACCAGTTGGAAATGGTTGAGAAGTTGCCATCAACTTGCACAAGATATGAGACTGATGGTTATTTCATTATATCCATAGGAAATAAGTAAGGTTGTTGGATAAGACTGGAAATGAAGAAACCACTGAAATAAGTAAATTACTTGGATAAGACAGAAATGACAAATAGAAAAAAAAAAAAAACGAAAGTTTATTACCTGTTGTGTGCTAGTCCATCATAGTATTGCAGTGAAAATGTTATTCCAAGAAAATATATTGCATCAATTCTAAGAAAATACATTGCATCAACACTAGAAAGAACACTTCTAAGTTGTATTAACAAGAGTAACTGAGGCTACAAAACTTGCTACCCTTGATTTTGGTGTCAATAAATCTTACTCAAACAAAATGAAAATGTTACTTAAGAAAATAAACTACCTCTGACCTTATCTAACTAGATTGTGTTGTGCTGGTTTGGTTACAACTCAAATGTACAAGCACAATAACTCGAGTAAACTTTGTGGTATTCCCAGGCTTTACTAAAGAATGCAGTTACATTATACAAAAGTACAGAAAAGGATATACAGGTACAACATCACAATTCCAGATATTCTTAGATATCTTGAAAAGTTTGTCAAGATTTTGACAATGTAATTCATTTTATGCATCACCTTGTTCCTGTTCATTTTATGAGTACTGTGATATTGTGCTTATACCTAGTACTGTATACAAAAAAAAAAAGAGCCACATAATGTGATACTGGTATGATGTCTCCCACCAAACTTGCTATATGCACAGCAATCCAGATTTTTTTTTTACTGTAATTGTTAACCTTCAAGCTGCTCCTATCATCAGATATTCCTGTAGAGGAGGTCTCCCATAATCATGAGACAATTTAACTTTTCCACCTCTCTTTAAATATCTTGATGACTCATTGTGCCATTAGTACTCTAAAGAGATCTCTTCAGCCAACAGGAAGAAACTGGAAAAAATTCTGTTATCCTCAGTACTTGTGCAAATATGATTATAGTTGCTTGTCTATTAATCTGCAGGTTGAGCATACATGGTGACCCTGTGGAAAATATGTACTGTAGATCCTTGCTGTGGTTTCGGTGCATTATGTATGACAGCTAGAGACTGAGTGTGACAGAATGTGGCTCCTAGCACTAATTCACATGCACATGGGGGGAGGGAGGTGCCATTTGATGTGTGGCTGGGTGGCAATGGGAATGGATGAAGGCAGCAAGTATATGTACATGTATATATATGTATATGTCTGTGTATGTATACATTGAAATATATTTATTTATTTATTTTGCTTTGTCGCTGTCTCCCGCGTTTGCGAGGTAGCGCAAGGAAACAGACGAAAGAAATGGCCCAACCCACCCCCATACACATGTATATACATACACGTCCACACACACAAATATACATACCTATACATCTCAATGTACACATATATATACACAAACAGACACATACACATATACCCATGCACACAATTCACACTGTCTGCCTTTATTCATTCCCATCGCCACCTCGCCACACATGGAATACCATCCCCCTCCCCCCTCATGCGTGCGAGGTAGCGCTAGGAAAAGATAACAAAGGCCCCATTCGTTCACACTCAGTCTCTAGCTGTCATGCAATAATGCCCGAAACCACAGCTCCCTTTCCACATCCAGGCCCCACACAACTTTCCATGGTTTACCCCAGACGCTTCACATGCCCTGATTCAATCCACTGACAGCACGTCAACCCCAGTATACCACATCGATCCAATTCACTCTATTCCTTGCCCGCCTTTCACCTTCCTGCATGTTCAGGCCCCGATCACCCAAAATCTTTTTCACTCCATCTTTCCACCTCCAATTTGGTCTCCCACTTCTCCTCGTTCCCTCCACCTCCGACACATATATCCTCTTGGTCAATCTTTCCTCACTCATTCTCTCCATGTGCCCAAACCATTTCAAAACACCCTCTTCTGCTCTCTCAACCACACTCTTTTTATTTCCACACATCTCTCTTACCCTTACAATACTTACTTGATCAAACCACCTCACACCACACATTGTCCTCAAACATCTCATTTCCAGCACATCCACCCTCCTGCGCACAATATAGGTATGTATATGTGTGTGTGTGGGCGTTTATGTATATACATGAGTATGTGGGTGGGTGGGCTGGGCCATTCTTTCGTCTATTTCCTTGTGCTACCTCGCTAACGCAGGAGACAGTAATAAAGTATAATAAAAAAAAATAGATCCTTAGATGAAAAAGATAAGGAGGGTAACATGAGAAATGTGAAGAAATGAATGACTTTGAGAGTGATTTTAACAGTATTGTGCAAGAACAGGGAGGCCACAATGGAAGGCTTACCGTAATACCCTTTACTTGGTCTTTCTTCATACAGATGAAATTTGTAACAACTGCACCTTTATTTTTCTTTTTGTAATCCTTGGGTGATGGATGGGTTTAGTTATAGAGAAAAATAAAGAGCAAGGATATTTCAAGAGGAAAAAAAAAAAAAAACACAGGTGCCTGTCACTCCCTCAGATTTATTATTTGTGGTTGCAGTTCAATCATTCTAATTATATGTATGCTTATCACCACCAGTGCTATGCTTTGTGTGAAGCAAGAGTAGAATGTGAAACCAAGTTCAAGAAAGAAACAAAGCCCTCAGTATACTCCTCACATCTGCCAACCCTTCTCCTTATCACACAACAATTTCATTGTGTCCAATGAAATTTTTAAAATATATTCATATTATTTACCATCACTGCTGTGTCTGTGTATAAGGAATGAAATCAACTTCCATAGCAACAAAGGAAAAACATCTGCTAACTGCTAACTCAGTAGTACAAAAGACCAACACAGGTATTTACATATCTTTTTTACTGTGTCATAAACACCTTGATCTGCTCTTAACTCAGCAGTACAGAAGGCCAACACAAGTATTTACATATCTTTTTGAGCATTTTTTCTTACTTTCAAGTGCTAATTTATTACTTCATAAAGGACTTTTTTTTTTGCACATACAGGGATGAATGATGGATATATTATTAAAGTTTAATGATTAAATACATTCAGAAATCCAGAAAAAAAGAAAATATCCTGCAATGTCTAAGTCCCAAGCTTTCCATAGTTTTGATGTTGTACCTGTATCTTCTTTGAAAATGTTAATTATCAATACATTAATTGTAAGTAATATGTACAACTTCAAATATTAATGCTATTTACCATTGAGCAGGTGAAGCAAACAAACCCCATCCAAATAACCTTTGGCTCCAACATGCACAACCATGGTTGGATACCAAACGTTGTGCTGTACGATGTACCAAATGCTGAGACATTCTAGCTATTTAGCTCTGTGGAAGATATAGTAATATTCTTAAATGAATGACAAAATTGCACCTTAACAAAAGCACTAAACACAAAAATCTTTACAGTCTAAACATGTAATACATATACTCAAGTGTTTTCCTGAACAATTCAGTTGTAAAATTTAGTGAAAACTCACTTGATTAGGAATTAGAACAGGCAGCATGTAATTCCATACTTCATAAGTAATTCAGATCAACATATTTTCAGTCTTGTACAATGCTAGCAAGCAATCATCTGTAGATGGTGGTGAATCTTCTATCCAACAGTGTTTAGAGCCACTATCTTTGGCTAATTATGATTCTTCTAACCAAAAATCCTCTTCTGCAGTTCTTAGATTACCTTCAGTTTCAGGTAAAGTGCCCCATATATTCTTGCAAGAGAACCTATAATCTTGTATAATCATTGCAGCACCATAATTGCAAGTACAGGTATTTATTCTGTGCACTATTGTTAAACAAAATTCTATAACTGATATCATAAAATGTTGAGTGATTAAAGCATTTCTATAGCATTTTAACCAGGCTTGGCAAAACAGAACATTGGAATAAAGGCAAGTTATTACTGCAGACTATATAGCATCAAAAATTCAATCTTGTGCAACAATCATTGCAACAATTAAAAAAAAAAACATTCGCTGATTTGCTCATAACTTATAACTAAATTATGCAAGAAATTCGCTCACTGTTACATACCCACACTATCACAATGAACATAAATTTCAAATAATCTACAACTTCACTACAACAAAGTGAGGCACAATCTGCATGTTTCCCACTTAGGGATATCCTGTAAACAAGTTTGCCATCACATGCATTTCACATATCTCAGAGAATTAACTAAAAGTTGTAGTGAAGTGCAGCGATCACAGATACAATTAGTTTAAACCCTGTACTGTAAATGCGGATGATGTAAAAGGCTTTTGATAAGAACATCATCACTTCTAAATTATACTTGTACCGTTTATTTATGCTTTCCATTTATCTGCTGCTTCCCTACGAGCATCAGGTACTAGTTGGTTTTTCATCCCACCAATCACAGTGCCAGCTGCTTCCGATGCCAAGATGATTGGTTGCACAACTGTGGGTGGAATTTGTCGTAGTACTCCTCCTATGGCTCCTGACACCCCTTTATGCTGGTGTTCTTGTGATGCTGCTTGCACAATAGCTGAGGCAGTCTCTTCAATACCTTCTCTAACAACTCCATATGCTGTGGTGATTCCCTCACGGATATCTTGGGGCTGACCACCACGTAACCTATATCTATGTCGCACACTGGGACCAGAAGATACCATGTCATACATAGTCTCAGCAGCTGACTGAATGAATCCAACAAAACGTCCAGTTAAATCAAGAGCTGCATGTGCTGATGAGGTAGTGAAGGCTGATGTTCCACGCTGAATACCACGTACTAGTCTTCCATCTTTCTGGTACTGTTCAATAGGCAACAAAAACAAGTCTCGCACACCTCCAACTAATTTGCTTACAGAGTGCATTGGACCAACACCTCCTAGAACAGACGGGAGTTGATTCTGTCGAATATCATTAACCCATTCATTAGTAATATACTGGATTAATCTGTCTACTCCTAGGAGGCCTGATTTATGAACAATACTCTTTAAGGTCAATTCAGACTGATTAAGCTGTCCTAATCCAATTATCAATCCTGCTATAGGTCCATACTGAGAATGAATATCAACATGTTTGCCATGGTAATCAATCCTGATTGGTACATCCGGAGAAAAAACAAACGATTTGAAGTAAGGAGGGGCACTGTCATCAGCCTTACTGCATTTTTCTTCAGTATCTGACAAAGGTGATTTTTCCTCTAGGTTAACAAGAAGTTGTTGATTATCTGTAACACTAAGTTGAGCAGCTTGATTGAGATTTACAGTCATTATGGGTGCTTGAACTTGGGTAGTTGACTGTGGTCGTTCTTCTTCTCCAACTTCTCCATCTTTATCAGAAGCCAGGAGCTCTTCAAAGAACTGAAAAAGAAAAAGAAGTGCATCTTGATCTACATGAAGCCTAATGGGTTGTAGGGATATCTTGAGACTAGTTTCCTGTGGACCATGCTGTCCATCAGGCCTTGTGGTGAGAGCTTTCACCTGAACCATGTTTGCATGGGCCTGACGAGGACATGTTTCTGAGGAGAACTGGTACAAGAATTTGTTAATCTTGGAAGACGTGAGCCTATCACGTATTTCTACATCATGAATAAGAAGAACATTTCTAGATGCTTGTTGAGCAGTTTCAGGGTATATCTCATGCTGGAAGCGAACTTTGCTTAGTTGTAATTCTAAAAGAGTGTCATGTTTCCGACCTGGACCACCAATGGCTTGCCAAACCATGTGAGTCCGTTGCTGTGGACTATGAGGTGGAGATTTCTTGAAGGTTGTAGGTGATGTATGACCTGATGAATAACGAACTTCACCAGATTTAACTGTTACAGAAGGCTCTACAGGTATATAAGTCATCTGAGGTAAAGGCACATTAGGTGAATAGTTTCCACATACAGAATCGGTATTGCCATTAGAGTCACTGATAGTAACACGACGTGTTTGTGTTGAGGTGCTTTGAGATTGTGCCTTAAAGTCAGAACCCCCATACATATGCCAAACTACGGTCAACTCTTGAAGTGTGTACTTCAGTAATGCTGAGGGAAAGTGTTTTGGTGCTCTGAGCTGGTCCATTTTACCAAGAGGAACTGTGAAATGGTTATCAATAATAATGATGGGATCCTGAGTTAAGAGACGCACTTGAGGCTCACCAGATGGGGATTTAATGCCAGTGCCAGGTGCATCATCAAGTATACAGAACTCCTCATCAGTGCCTGAACTACATTCCTCAAAGGGGTTATCCAGCTGTTCCTTTAAAGCCTCCTTCAAAGCATATTCTGTATCGGTAAGTTCAGTTTCATTACCAGTCTCTTCTTGCTTTGGTATCTCTTTTGAAACATTAGTCAATGGAGCCATTTTCTGCTTCATGTTATCATCTGGGAAGAAAAATATTTCCACCCCTTTCTTTAAATATAAAGAAGGGTCATTTTCATCATCTTCACAAGATGAGGTTGATGGCGTTGACTCAATCATGGCATCATCCATCATACCTCTGACCATCTCAAGCTGCTGAGACTCATTTTCTCTCAAACGTGGGTTGAAGATAGTCTCCTGTGTTTCTGATGGTTTCATTGTAGCACATTCACTTGCTGGAGAAGATGCAGTACTTATAACATAGGAGCCAGTGGGAGCTGCTGTTGTGGCTGTTGTCAGTAATGCCTCTTTAGTCAGATCACCATCACTGGCAAGGTAGATCAAGAGCTCCAGTAATGCTTTGCAAGAGTCAGCACATGTGCGAATATGAATTACATTATTGGAAGCCATTAAATCAATTTTTGGTTTTTTCTCCTTAAGATCCTCTACCATTCTCAGGCATAATTCAAACACCCCTAAATCAGCTACACATACATAATTCTTCTTTAAGTCAACAGTGTGCAAAGACAGTTTGTCAGATAAAAAGAGAGCTGCATCTTCAATAATGAAGTGTAAAACATTTGCATCACTGGAAATGGTTAAATTGCTAGATATAGAGCATGCATCCACTGTCAATATTGCTCGTAATGGGAGATGAAGAGGACGATAATCTAAAGCACAACCCCAAAGATGAAAATTCATCTCTGTAACCACATCTGGAAGCACATAACCTGCAATGGGATAGTCTTGGACATCAAACATATCCCCAAGTTGAGTAACCCAGCTCTCTGGGCCAGCAGACATATAATGGCGAAGTGTGGCTCCTCTTACACAGCCTGCCAAGATGATAGTTTTTAGGTTGCGAGTCAAGTCAAAGTCCATTTTTAATGCCAAAGTGATTTGATCTTGACAATCATCACACTTATTGACTCCTGCACCTAATTTTGTAATTACTCCAGTATCATTGGGATATAGAATTGCATCTAATCGTGAGGTAGAAAGTGGAGTTTCAGGATCAAGCATTACTGGATGATCTGGAGTAATATTTGCTGCTTTGTGGTATATGTGACCTTTGTCAGCCCAAATGCATGTATATCCCAAGTCTGGATTGCCCTGGTAACCTGTTGCAGCAAAAATTGTGCCTTGATCAATAACTAACATAACCTCCCCATGTTGTCCAGGTAGTACATTGTTTTTTGCATCTCTATATGGTGTTCGTATGCTAGCCACAGCATGACCCATTGTGAGTTTAAAAGCCAAAGATGTTTGTTTTTTGTTCTTATTAGATTCATGCTGCTGCTGCTGTTGCTGCTGCTGTTTTAATCTTTGCCTAGCTTTGTGCTCATACACTGAAAAGAACTGAGACTCTCCCTCCTCCTCACTGTCACTTCCAGCAACATTGGCTGACACGCACATGGTGAATTGTGTTGCACTTTGGTAGATACTTTCATTCATAAATACTGAAGCTAAGTCTAGTCCACCTTGAGCAACACCCAGGTTGCGATTACTATGACTCACTGGTTTAGGGGCAGAGGGTTCCCACAACAGCAAGTCAGATACCAGTCTATTGTATACCACCTCATAAATATGTTTGGAGGGTAATATTAATTGTACATTTGGTAGGTGAACTTCTATATGCAACTGAACATTTTTAAGTGTGTTCTCTATGAACTCTAAGACTTCTTCCTTGTCAGCTGGAATAGTGAGTTCTCCTGCATCACCATCTCTGCCTTGCTGAGTAGCAACTTTTCTCCTGCTAAAAGGATTTGGTTCAGTCTCGCTAACTTCTTCCAGGAACCCCATCATAGACTTGGTCATGATGCTTTCTTGTCTTGGAGCTTCATCTTCAAGTGATGTCCATGGCTGAACTGGGTGAACTGTTACAACTACATGAGGAAGATCAAAGCCTCTCTCAGCACCTCTGCTGGAACTGGCCTGCACGAGTGATACTGGTGCATCCTCTTCTCTCTCTTGAAAATACACATGGATGTCACCACTGTGAATTTCATAACTGCTGTATGGCATATGAGGATCTACAGTGGTGACAAACTCAAAATCTTGCAATATTACGGACAATATATCTTTTCTTATATTTCTTTTCCACCATGGCACTCGATCCATATTTGATGTTGGCCTTAAATCAGGTATGGGAAATCTAAGCTTTGCAGTAAAAGCAGTAGAACAAATCTTAATGCTTATGCGGGTCTCTGGATGAAGAGTTGCATCGTCTAGAGTTTGCTTAAAGCAAGCCTGATTATTTATATAGCTTGGTGGAAGCTCTGGAGAAAAAGTTTCTTCTGCTGCTTTTGTGCACACTTCCTGTCTGTTAATCAGTGCACTGATACGGTCTACAATGGACATGTCAATCTCAGAAATGCAATCACCCATATTGACTTTGATATCTAATTTTGGTGTACTCATTCTCCTGGTCCTTCCTGTAGGAGTAATATTCTGAGACTGAGAAATACTTACTCTGAGTTTTGGTTCAACAGCCCCACCATAAACTGCTTCAGGAGTTGGTTCTTTGACATCCTCACTGAAAGATAGTAAACTAGAATACTCCACCTTTAATGGTGATACTGAGGAGTCCACAAGGCACTCAAGTACTTCTGCACTACCTAAAGACATGTTTACACTCATCTCCCATCTGTTTGCTAAGCTTTTTTCACTCCCTTCCACTGTTAATGGAGCAGCCATAAATCTCAAGTGACTAATTTGACATGCCTCTGTAAACTTTTTCTTAGCTTCTTGAAAGACATTATAGCTATAGCCTGATAACCCATGCACCCCAAGGGTTGAGAAAAAGTCCAAAGATTTTGCTTGCATTTCAGCTACTGATGCCTTTGACACCATGTTCGAGTTTTCCACTGATGGTGTTAAAACATCTTCATGAAGGATTACAGCTGCTACACTACTAACTTGAACACGAAAATGAGTTACAACTGCTGAGGGATCATCCATTAACCTGCTGCCACTGTGTTCACTTTTTTTCCTTCCTGATCCACCAATCGAATGATCCCCAATCATTACCCCAACACCTGTGTAACGAAATGGTGTAGCTGACATTCCAACTGTTGCAGATTTTACTGTACTCCCAGACATGTTTGAACTGAATGATCCATCCAAATCAGAGCAACCAGACAATTGACTGCTTGACATATTTTTACCAAGTCCTCCACTTCCTGTACTCATGGGAACAAATTCATCATAACTATCCTCTAATGGAGTAACTGACCAGCCTTGCTGATGATTAAGTGCATGACTAGAGACAGGTTGTGTTCTAAGCTCTTTAAGGAGCTCATTTTCAATTTTTCTGAAGTCATTTGGATCCATGGGCTTCTGCTTTCCACTCAAAATCCCAGGTGCACTGGGATCCAAGTCAAACTTATTGGGAGATGCTACACCTTCTGATAGCTCTAGAAGCAAATGAATCTGCCTGGGTGATAAAAACATGATGAGTGATCCACAGTTCATTCTAAAATCTACTTTAGGCCCCATAATATCTGCTTGCTTTAATTTCAGGCTAATCTCTTGTGAACCTGTAAGTTTTGCAAACAAAATTGGCTCCATAGGAATGCTTGAACTGGTAATCAGTTTGCGAACAGTTTTCTCATGGTTATATTCAAACTGTTTCTCTTCATTAGGAGATGTTTCTGCAGTTTTAAATGACTCTCCAGACCCCGAGCCAGAGACTTTAGAACTTGATTCTGGAGATGAATTTGATTCTGACGAGGGAATAATAACAGATTTTGCCACTACTTTTGTTTTGGCTGGGAACTCATCTGTATACATTGTTAAACCTTCAATGTGAAACTTCTTTGATGCAAAAGCTGGATGTTCATACCCTGCTTTGTTCGTTTCACTTGATGTGGTAGTTTTCCCTAGACCAGCTTCATCAAAGTAGTCTACTTTTTTAATTCTTACCTCCAAGGAAACGCCAGACTGACTTCCTTTTGGCGTATGTTCCAATCTTATTATTGTATCCAGAAAACGAACCTTAATCCTATTAAGTACTGTTTCTATTGCCTGAGCGAAGTGTTCAATGCCCTCAATTGTTTGACCAGCTTCTCTTTCTGTAGAGTCTTCCATTTCACTTTCCTCCTCATGGTGATTAAGGCACTCCTGAGCTATCTGCATCGAAGTTGTCATACTCATAGACTCAATCATTGAATCCACCATTGATATGTCCTCTGACCTTTGTTTGGGCTCGATAGTTACCATTAGCCCTGAAACTTCAACAAAACAACTTTCAGAGAGGAGAGCATGCCAAGGAACAGAAACACATATTTCACCAATATATCCATCTACAAACTTGAGAGGAAGATTCAACTGATCAGCTACTTCGTTTAATGCACCGACATCTAAAGTTAATTCCTTTATTGTTCCAGTTCCATTGTACAGATCGACTGTCAGCTGATCCAATGAGAGCTTCTCTTCTAAAAACTGGCCAACATATCGTTGTAATAAATATCTAATTGCCCTTTTCTTAATGGCATCCGACCATGGGAAGTACCAGGGCATTTTAGATATAGTCTCTAGTCCTAATCGCAACATATTTGCTATATTTCACACGCCATCCCCTAATATCTTTTGTGTAGAACTACGTCGCAAGTAAACAAGGCCAGGAGTGCGTCAGGAGGAATAGCTAGAGCAGGGTTGTGCAAATTTGTCAATATAAAATTCCAGATGTCGCCATCTACCTTTACATCTGAAGATAACAAAACAGCTGCAAGAACGATAAAAAAGTAGGAATCTATTTACCATGAAATATTGATTTTTTCATACCATTTACAGACCAAGTAACAGGCGTCGTAATTAATGAATAAAATAATTCATGACACTTTGGCAACACTTATTTTGAGACGTTTCTAAGGTATATAACCCGGATATATCTTAATGTAGGAGCAAAACAACAGCTGGGTTCCAATAATATTCCATTAATGTATACGGATCAATCAGCTGATTCACACTACATAATTTACTCTACAATTACACGGTTGTCCCTCAGAGATTAAACAACAAAATAGAAAAATTCTGTATCTCTGATAGGAGAGGAACTCACACAATTGAATTGTAACCATAACATTAGCTAATCCCATTCAGATAATATACTTACTCCAGACTGATCTCTTCACTCTGCTTTGCTTTACCCAACTGAATTTTGGACATGTTTATTTTCTGAATAAATACATGTAGTATTCCATCTTCACCTGTAAATCGTACAAACTTATTCACAGTATTTTTCTTACATACTTAATGAATGGATGATGATTCTAAACAATTTTAATGATGCATATTTACATCTGTGTACACAATTTAGCTATTTGTGATCAATAATGAACCGTCAACTACATGAATATTACCATTGTATGAAATGATTCAAGCCAAAAGTTCTGCTCTTATACTGAGATTCATTATATAGTTCATTATCTTAAAAATACAGTGGACAATTATATAGTAAACGAAAGACAAAACGAATCAATCTTATTTATTTTTGTACCTAAGATGAGTAGTCGTCTTTCGCCGTAGAGTTGTCAGCAGTTATTTTCACGGTAATTGCATACAGTATATATACCTAACTATTTAGTATTAATCATTATGCAAGATATAAATCACTGAATTGTGAGTTTAGATATTCGAATATGTATTGATGGCTGATTAGAGTTGATATTTGATCTCGTTCATAGAAAACTGAGAACATATTTTATGTGTATCTGTCACTTATGTTTTTCACAGTACAGTTAAAGTCGTCACAATCAACACTTTATACGTGCAGAGACAGATGACGTCTGTCTGACGCATACGTCCTGTCAGATTCAGTTGTGGAAGAGTTATGTGGCAAAAATGTTAACATAGGAAAAAGTTTCAGACACCTCTCCATTTGGATAAAATTGGTGATAGGGGCCAAAATTATAGTTAAGGGCAGTTGAAGATGATGGAGTCTCCTGGGCCTGCTGCTGCAGGAGGGAGACAGCCCCTGACAACACCATTACCTGCCGGAGGAGCTTTAATCGACCGCTCCTCTAGTTGTGATCCTGAGTATCAGTTGCCAGGCTCTGGGACGAGTATTAAGCAACAACAGACCCACAGTTCCCGCTCCTACATACAGAACCACCTGCAGCCTGCCCAACACTCGAGTCTCCAGTAAGTAGGATAAACATTTCTGTGTAGA
This sequence comes from Panulirus ornatus, assembly GCF_036320965.1. Lineage (NCBI taxonomy): Eukaryota > Metazoa > Arthropoda > Malacostraca > Decapoda > Palinuridae > Panulirus > Panulirus ornatus. The sequence continues at coordinate 8,685,963 of NC_092264.1, forward strand.
TGCTAGCAGTTTCCCTGCCATTCACAGCCTCTTAAGGTCACTAAAATCCAGAAATTCACTTGAGCAAGTATTAAATGTTCTGGTGCTTATTGATAATTTTTTTGCAGTTTCTTAACTGTACAGGGCAAAAGATTAGATGCTAGAAGTAAGATATTTGTGAGAGAGAAGTGACTTCCACATATATAAGTGCTGTAGAACACCCCTATACTCCAGTTTAGTGGAGAGGTCTTTAAAGATCAAGCAAAATATTTGATCCATTATAACATTTCATAAGAGATATGACAGTCAAATCATATCTAAGTTAATATAGGCTGTGTTTGGGTTACATAACCCAGGTTGGGTTTGGCTTTGGCTAAATAAAAAAACACCATGTTTAAGTAAGTAGAGGGTTGTAGCAAAAATTGAAAGTGTATGAAATTTTTGCACAGAGCATGGAAAATGCATTGAATGTCATCATTCACAAACCAACTGAAATTATTTAACTGGAACAGAATTTGGGCTTGAAGGACGTTGTTCCTGCCATCTGTCACAAGAAAGTCAAAGTTAGATTATTGCATATTACACAAATGCTCTAACTTGTTGGACACATGATGTAGATGGTCTCTAAATGCCAGGTAGCAGTCATGTGAGGCAATGATGATTTCAAAATCATTCAAAAAACATAGAATACGTTCTCACAGCAGAAGATGACCAGATATAACCACAAATGAAACTCATCAGTGAACTACTTATACAGTAATTTGTAGAAGTTATGGAGATCATGGAGCATTATTTTTGATTCTCCAATAAGTGTAATAGTGGAGAGGGAGGCGATGGCCAGCAAAAACCTGAGTGAAAGTTCTGGGAAGTGAAGATACATCAAGAAATCATGTGAACCCACGAAAAACTCAGAATGTCCCAAAACAGCCTAAATCTATTTATTATTGCATTTGAAAAAATATGTCTATGTTTTACAGTGGATCTAGGGGAAGTTAGGTGGGGTTTTCATAGGTTCTGTTTATTCTTAAAGTATTTTTTTACATTTGGTAACCCAGTATTTTCTCTTCATAACCCTTGCTACAATCAGTGTTTGTTATCGTAGAATATAGAGTAATTATTTAGTCATGCTTTGTGAATTGTGATATATTCTACATACTGTAAACTATCATTGGAAAAATGAGTGATATTCCAAAGTTAGTTTCATGGTGCCTTTGACTAGAATTTAACCTTTGGTCTAAAGGCCAGGAATAGTTAAAGTTCAATATTGGGTATCTTATCTTTTTTCCTTTTCAAATTATCCATTTTTTAATGAGTGAAACAACTTTTCTACAGGATGTAAGTTGACTGTTAAGTTGTTACAAAGATAGGAATGATTACCCTTATTTGTACAGTATACTGGGAGCTAGTGCCTTACTGAAAATTGCATGGAAAAGTGAAGAAGGTTGTGGAGTTGTATTGAAAATTCCACTTCTGTAATGTAATATTGTATAACATTGTTATACACATTTATTTATATTTATTATATTTAATCACTGTCTCCCACATTTGCGAGGTAGTACAAGGAAACAGACAAGAGGAATGGCCCAACCCACCCACATACACATGTATGTACATAAATGCCCACACATGCACATATACATACCTATACACTTTAATGTATATATACATATATATACACAGACATATACACAGGTACATATCCATATTGCTACCTTCATCCATTCCTGTCGCTATCTTGCCGCATACAAAGTAACATCACCCCCCCCCCCCCCCAAGCAAGGTGGTGCCAGGAACAGACAAAAAAGGCCACATTCGTATGCACTGAGTCTCAAGCTGTCATGTGTAATGCTCCGAAACCACAGCTCCCTTTCCACATCCAGGCCCCACAGACCTTTCCATGGTTTACCCCAGACACTTCACATGTGCTGGTTCAGTCCATAGACAGCTCGTTGACCCCAGTATACTACATTGTTCCAATTCACTCTATTCCTTGCACACCTTTCTTTCTTTTTTCTTTTAAACTATTCGCCATTTCCAGCGTTAGCGAGGTAGCGTTAAGAACAGAGGACTGGGCCTTTGTGGGATATCCTCACCTGGCCCCCCTCTGTTCCTCCCATATGATCAGGCCCCTATCGCTCAAAATCTTTTTCACTTCATCCTTCCACCTCCAATTTGGTCTCCTGCTTCTCCTTCTTCCCTCCACCTCTGACACGTATATCCTCCTTGTCAGTATTATATCCAGTAAAATTTAGGTATTCGTTGGGAGACTTACAGTCATTGATGATTATTGGTTTGATGACTGACCTTTTTTTTTTAATTTTTTTCTGTGTGTTAATGACCTTCAAGACTGTCACATGAATTACTGGTAGGCCTTAGTCATAATGCCTTTTGTTGTTGTTGATACATGCGAGCTTCCAGAATTCTGTTTTTTCACCTTTTCTCTGGAGCTATGATTACTTGGCTTATTTCACTTATGTTCTATCAAGAAACATCATAATCTTCCTATATATGCTTTATGTAGTAACTGGTAAGTATTTTCAGGATAGGGATTTACTGGGTACCACTCTGAAGCAGTCATATCTCTCAAAAGTCATCATAACTTTTGTATTTAAGTGATTATGTGATGAAAGGAAAATGTACTTCTTTCGGAAATGATTTATTTGTACTTACATGTGACTTTAGAGTACTTTGTAATAAAATGCAATTGCATTTATATCAACTTAGGTTAGGTTTAGTTTAAAAAACTTCATATTTCTAATTGAATGATATCTACTTAGTTTTCTTTGAATTACACTATTAATAATTGTATCCTTTTCTTGGGAGGACATACCTCTGATGTCAGGTACTCCTAAAATTTTTGAATTTAGTGTTACTTTCTTTCAGTTGTACCTCTTTAGTATTTGCAGTAACAAACTCTTTCCATGATAAGACTTCCCTAAGAAATACAACAACAATCTTATAAGGTGTAAATGTTATTTATATTTATTTATTTTGCTTTGTCGCTGTCTCCCGTGTTAGCGAGGAAGCGCAAGGAAACAGACGAAAGAATGGCCCAACCCACCCACATACACATTTATATACATACACATCCACACACGCAAATATACATACCTGTACATCTCAATGTACACATATATATACACACACAGACATATACATATATACACATGTACATAATTCATAGTCTGCCTTTATTTATTCCCATCGCCACCCCGCCACACATGGAATAACAACCTCCTCCCCCCTCATGTGTGCGAGGAAGCGCTAGGAAAAGACAACAAAGGCCCCATTCGTTCACACTCAGTCTCTAGCTGTCATGTAATAATGCACCGAAACCACAGCTCCCTTTCCACATCCAGGCCCCACAGAACTATCCATGGTTTACCCCAGTGCCAGCACCTGAGATTTGTTTCAAAATATATCTAAAACATCTCGGACAACAATATAAGATTTTTTTTTTTATTCGAGGTAGCGCAAGGAAACAGACGAAAGAAATGGCCCAACCCCCCCCCATACACATGTATATACATACGTCCACACACGCAAATATACATACCTACACAGCTTTCCATGGCTTACCCCATTCGCTTCACATGCCTTGATTCAATCCACTGACAGCACGTCAACCCCGGTATACCACATCGCTCCAATTCACTCTATTCCTTGCCCTCCTTTCACCCTCCTGCATGTTCAGGCCCCGATCACACAAAATCTTTTTCACTCCATCTTTCCACCTCCAATTTGGTCTCCCTCTTCTCCTCGTTCCCTCCACCTCCGACACATATATCCTCTTGGTCAATCTTTCCTCACTCATCCTCTCCATGTGCCCAAACCACTTCAAAACACCCTCTTCTGCTCTCTCAACCACGCTCTTTTTATTTCCACACATCTCTCTTACCCTTACGTTACTCACTCGATCAAACCACCTCACACCACACATTGTCCTCAAACATCTCATTTCCAGCACATCCATCCTCCTGTGCACAACTCTATCCATAGCCCACGCCTCGCAACCATACAACATTGTTGGAACCACTATTCCTTCATACATACCCATTTTTGCTTTCCGAGATAATGTTCTCGACTTCCACACATTCTTCAAGGCCCCCAGAATTTTCGCCCCCTCCCCCACCCTATGATCCACTTCCGCTTCCATGGTTCCATCCGCTGCCAGATCCACTCCCAGATATCTAAAACACTTCACTTCCTCCAGTTTTTCTCCATTCAAACTCACCTCCCAATTGACTTGACCCTCAACCCTACTGTACCTAATAACCTTGCTCTTATTCACATTTACTCTTAACTTTCTTCTTCCACACACTTTACCAAACTCAGTCACCAGCTTCTGCAGTTTCTCACATGAATCAGCCACCAGCGCTGTATCATCAGCGAACAACAACTGACTCACTTCCCAAGCTCTCTCATCCCCAACAGACTTCATACTTGCCCCTCTTTCCAAAACTCTTGCATTTACCTCCCTAACAACCCCATCCATAAACAAATTAAACAACCATGGAGACATCACACACCCCTGCCGCAAACCTACATTCACTGAGAACCAATCACTTTCCTCTCTTCCTACACGTACACATGCCTTACATCCTCGATAAAAACTTTTCACTGCTTCTAACAACTTTCCTCCCACACCATATATTCTTAATACCTTCCACAGAGCATCTCTATCAACTTTATCATATGCCTTCTCCAGATCCATAAATGCTACATACAAATCCATTTGCTTTTCTAAGTATTTCTCACATACATTCTTCAAAGCAAACACCTGATCCACACATCCTCTACCACTTCTGAAACCACACTGCTCTTCCCCAATCTGATGCTCTGTACATGCCTTCACCCTCTCAATCAATACCCTCCCATATAATTTACCAGGAATACTCAACAAACTTATACCTCTGTAATTTGAGCACTCACTCTTATCCCTTTTGCCTTTGTACAATGGCACTATGCACGCATTCCGCCAATCCTCAGGCACCTCACCATGAGTCATACATACATTAAATAACCTTACCAACCAGTCAACAATACAGTCACCCCTTTTTTAATAGATTCCACTGCAATACCATCCAAACCTGCTGCCTTGCCGGCTTTCATCTTCCGCAAAGCTTTCACTACCTCTTCTCTGTTTACCAAATCATTTTCCCTAACCCTCTCACTTTGCACACCACCTCGACCAAAACACCCTATATCTGCCACTCTATCATCAAACACATTCAACAAACCTTTTTTTTTTTATAAACCCTTAAAGCTGTATAAGTCTGAAAGTAGTATACTTATATCCAGCCGTTTACTATTTGAACTAATATAACAAAAAGTTTCTTATACTTCAGAAAGGGGCAGAAATGGCAGTCATGCTTTTGAGAGTACTTTAACACTGGACCAAAAAATCAGTGTAGATTTGAATTTTTTTCTTTAATTACAGGTATGTTGTTGATTCTATAATATTTTGAATAACATCACCTCTTATTGATTACATCTTTTCATTATCCAATGGCTATGAATGAACTAAATAGAATGGGAAAAATTTGGAAACAAACAAAATATGGTTTGAGTGGATTTAATACCTCTTCATTGGGTTCTAATTTTACCCAAATAGATCCATTTACTATTCATGCAACCCTAATTTTCCTTGTGTTCAGAAATTATTCCCTGGTGGCATAACAGCCACTGTTGAAAAACAGTGCTAGATTTATCATATACCACCGATTCATGAAAATTTGTATACCTGGAGCTGGAAATTCTCTGCCATACCTGCAAATGTTAGAAACTGTATGGACTACTTAGTGAAGGTGTTCAGAACCTCATTATATTAATAGCTACAAGTAAACCAGATGAACCAAGCTGTACTGGATATTTAGGCCTGTGTGTTACAGCCTCAGAAAGGCTGACTGTATGAAGGAGAGTTATCACAACTTAGTACCTGACTTTGCTTTGAAGATGGAAACAAGTATCCAAAACATAAGGTTTGTGGGCTTATGTGAATCAGCCAAACTTGTTTGTGGTTAGCAGTGTTTTATTGGTTCAGAGACAAGAAAACTTTACCCACCTTAACTTATGATCTTTTAGCAACAAAATTGTACTGTACAAGTTTAGTTACAGAGGTTTTCCAGAGGAAACCGTACGACTTATTGGGAATAGAAAGAAATGTACTTTATACTAGATGTACCTTTACTGGTCGTCTTCACTCACACACAAATGCAGACTTTTTTCTCTTGGGATCAACACATATTTTGTGCTGTGCTGCCTTTATTTGCAAATGATTAATCAATGATAGTTTTAACTGTCATTAGAAACAGGCACTGTATCGTACTACCCAGGTGTATAAGCACTGAGTGAGATGTTTTTTAGCATTTATCCAAATGTGTTTAACATTTAGTGAAACTTGAGCATTGTCCACACAGTAGCATTCCCTAGTTTTCACATCCGGACAAGTGATCATAAATCTTGTTAGTGCCACCATGGATAACTTTTTTGGAGGGTAATGTTATAAGGACATCATTCATCTCTCTAGAACTTATAATTTTGGCTCCTTATTATTATTGTTATTATATTGATTTATCTATTATACTTTGTCACTGTCTCCCGCGTTAGCGAGGTAGCGCAAGGACACAGACGAAAGAATTATTATAATCATTATTATTATTGTTATTATAATGTATATGTGCGTGTATGGGCGTTTATGTATATACATGCGTATGTTGGTGGGTTGGGCCATTCTTTCATTTGCTTTCTTGCGCTAATTTGCTGATGTAGGAAACAGCGGTTGGGTATAAAAAGAAAGAAATTATCATAATTCATTTTTAATACTTCGCCATTTCCCGCATTAGCGAGATAGCACTAAGAACAGAGGACTGAGCCTTTGAGGGAATATCCTCACTTGGCCCCCTTCTCTGTTCCTCTTTTGGAAAATTAAAAAGCGAGAGGGGAGGATTTCCAGTCTATGGCTCTCTCTCCTTTTAGTCACCTACAACATGCAGGGAATATATGGGAAGTATTCTTTCTTCCCTATCCCCAGGGATAATTATTATTCATTTTTTTATTATACTTTGGCGCTGTCTCCCGCATTAGTGAGGTAGTGCAGGGAAATAGATGAAAGAATGGCCCAACCCACCCACATACACATGTATATACATACATGTCCACATACGCACATATATATGCCTATACATTTCAACATGTACATATATATATATTTATTTATTTTGCTTTGTCACTGTCTCCTGCATTAGCGAGGTACGGCAAGGAAACAGATGAAAGAATGGCCCAACCCACCCACATACACATGTATATACATGCACGTCCATACACGCAAATATACATTCCTGTACATCTCAATGTATACATATATATACACACAGATATATACATATATACACATGTACATAATTCATACTGTCTGCCTTTATTCATTCCCATCGCCACCTCGCCACCCATGGAATAACAATCCCCTCCCCCCCTCATGTGTGCGAGGTAGCGCTAGGAAAAGACAACAAAGGCCCCATTCGTTCACACTCAGTCTCTAGCTGTCATGTAATAATGCACCGAAACCACAGCTCCCTTTCCACATCCAGGCCCAACAAAACCTTCCATGGTTTACCCCAGACGCTTCACATGCCCTGGTTTAATCCATTGAAAGCACATCGACCCCAGTATACCACATCGTTCCAATTCACTTTCATGTGTACATATATATACATACACAGACATATACACATGTACATAATTCATAATTGCTGCCTTTATTCATTCCCGTCGCCACCCTGCCAGACATGAAAATGACAACCCCCTCCCCCCGCATGCGCACTAGGTAGCACTAGGAAAAGACAACAAAGGCCACATTCGTTCACACTGTCTCTAGCTGTCATGTATAATGCACCGAAACCACAGCTCCCTTTCCACATCCAGGCCCAACAAAACCTTCCATGGCTTACCCCAGACGCTTCAGATGCCCTGGTTCATTCCATTGAAAACACGTCGACCCCAGTATACCACATCGTTCTAATTCACTCTATTCCTTGCACGCCTTTCACCCTCCTGCATGTTTAGGCCCCGATCGCTCAAAATCTTTTTCACTCCATCCTTCCATCTCCAATTTGGTCTCCCACTTCTCCTCATTCCCTCCACATCTGACACATGTATCCTCTTTGTCAATCTTTCCTCACTTATTCTCTCCATGTGACCAAACCATTTCAAAACACCCTCTTCTGCTCTCTCAACCACACTCTTTTTATTACCACACATCTCTCTTACCCTTTCATTTCTTACTCGATCAAACCACCTCACACCACATATTGTCTTCAAACATCTCATTTCCAACACATCCACCGTCCTGCACACAACTCTATCTATAGCCCATGCCTCAAAATCATATAACATTGTTGGAACCACTATACCTTCAAACATACCTATTTTTGCATTCCGAGATAATGTTCTCGCCTTCCACACATCTTTCAACGCTCCCAGAACTTTCACCCCCTCCCCCAACCTGTGACTCACTTCGTCTTCCATGGTCCCGTCTGCTGCCAAATCCACTCTCAGATATCTAAAATGCTTCTTCCTCCAGTTTTTCTCCATTCAAACTTACCTCCCAATTGACTTGTCCCTCAACCCTACTGTACCTAATAAGCTTGCTCTTATTCACATTTACTCTCAGCTTTCATCTTTCACACACTTTACCAAACTCAGTCACCAGCTTCTGCAGTTTCTCACCCGAGTCAGCCACCAGCGCTGTATCATCAGCAAACAACAACTGACTCACTTCCCAAGCCCTCTCCTCCACAACAGACTGCATACTTACCCCTACTCTCCAAAACTCTTGCATTCACCTCCCTAACAAGCCCATCCATAAACAAATTAAACAACCATGGAGACATCATGCACCCCTGCTCTGCTGCAAACCAACATTCACTGAGAACCAGTCTCTTTCCTCTCTTCCTACACGTACACATGCCTTACATCCTTGATAAAAACTTTTCACTGCTTCTAGCAAGTTGGCTCCCACACCATGTATTTTTAATACTTTCCATAGAGTACCTCTATCAACTCTATCATATGCCTTCTTCAGATCCATAAATGCTACGTACAAATCCATTTGCTTTTCTAAGTATTTCTCACATACATTCTTCAAAACAAACACCTGATCCACACATCGTCTACCACTTCTGAAACCACACTGCTCTTCCCCAGTCTGATGCTCTGTACATGCTTTCACCTCTCAATCAATACACTCCCATATAATTTCCCAGGAATACTCAACAAACTTATACCTCTGTAATTTGAGCACTCACCTTTATCCCCTTTGCCTTTGTACAATGGCACTGTGCATGCATTCCGCCAATCCTCAGGCACCTCACCACGAGTTATACCTACATTGAATAAACTTACCAACCAGTCAACAACACAGTCACCCCTTTTTGATAAATTCCACTGCAATACCATCCAAACCAGCTGCCTGGCAGCTTTCATCTTCCGCAGAGCTTTTACTACCTCGTCTCTATTTACTAAATCACTCTCCCTAACCCTCTCACATCGCACACCACCTTGACCAAAACACCCTATATCTTCTACTCTATCATCTAACACATTCAACAAACCTTCAAAATACTCACTCCATCTCTTTTTCACATCACCACTACTTGTTATTACCTCCCCATTACCCCCCTTCACTGATGTTCCCATTTGTTTTCGTCTTACACACTTTATTTACCTCCTTCCAAAACATCTTTTTATTCTCCCTAAAATTTAATGATACTCTCTCACCCCAACTTTCATTCGCCCTCTTTTTCACCTCTTGCACCTTTCTCTTGACTTCCTGCCGCTTTCTTTTATACATCTCCCAATCATTTGCATTATTTCCTTGCAAAACTCGTCCAAATGCCTCTCTCTCTTTCACTAATAATCTTATTATTTATTTATTATTTATAATTATTTTGCTTTGTTGCTGTCTCCCGCGTTAGCGAGGTAGCGCAAGGAAACAGAAGAAAGAATGGACCAACCCATCCACATACACATGTATGTACATACATGTCCACACACGCAAATATACATACCTATACATCTCAACGTATACATATATTGATACACACACAGACATATATATATATACACACGCACATAATTCATACTGTCAGCCTTTATTCATTCCCATTGCCACCCCACTACACATGAAATAACAACCCCCTTCCCCCTCATGTGTGCAAGGTAGCGCTAGGAAAAGACACCAAAGGTCACATTCGTTCACACTCAGTCTCTATCTGTCATGTAATAGTGCACCGAAACCACAGCTCCCTTTCCACATCCAGGCCCCACAGAACTTTCCGTGGTTTACCCCAGACGCTTTACATGCCCTGGTTCAATCCATTGACAGCATGTCGAACTCGATATACCACATCGTTCCAATTCACTCTGTTCCTTCCACGCCTTTCACCCTCCTGCATGTTCAGGCCCCGATCACTCAAAATCTTTTTCACTTCATCTTTCCACTTCCAATTTGGTCTCCCACTTCTCGTTCCCTCCACCTCTTACACATATATCCTCTTTGTCAATCTTTCCTCATTCATTCTCTCCATGTGACCAAACCATTTCAAAACCCCCTCTTCTGCTCTCTCAACCACATTCTTTTTATTACCACACATCTCTCTTACCCTATTATTACTTACTCGATCGAACCACCTCACACCACATATTGTCCTCAAACACCTCATTTCCAGCACATCCATCCTCCTCCACACAACTCTATCTATAGCCCATGCCTCGCAGCCCTATAACATTGTTGGAACCACTATTCCTTCAAACATACCCATTTTTGCTCTCTGAGACAACGTTCTTGACTTCCACACATTCTTCAACGCTCCCAGAACTTTTGCCCCCTCCCCCACCCTATGATTCACTTACGTTTCCATGGTTCTATCCACTGCCAAATTCACTCCCAGATATCTAAAGCACTTCACCTCCTCCAGTTTTACTCCATTCAAACCTGCCTCCCACTTGACTTGTCCCTCAACCCTACTCTACCTAATAAGCTTGCTCTTATTCACATTTACTCTCAACTTTCTTCTTTCACACACTTTACCAAACTCAGTCACCAGCTTCTGCAGTTTCTCACATGAATCAACCACCAGTGCTGTATCATCAGCGAACAACAACTGACTCACTTCCCAAGCTCTCTCATCCACAACAGACTGCATACTTGCCCCTCTTTCCAAAACTCTTGCATTCACCTCCCTAAGAACCCCATCCATAAACAACTTAAACAACCATGGAGACATCACACAGCCCTGCCACAAACCTACATTCACTGAGAACCAATCGCTTTCCTCTCTTCCTACACATATACATGCTTTACATCCTCGATAGGGGAGAAAGAATACTTCCCACCCATTTCTCGCATGTCGTAGGTGACTAGAGGGGATGGGAGCGGGGGGCTGGAAACCCTCCCCTCCTTGTTTTTTAACTTTCTAAAAGAGGAAACAGAAGAAGGAGTCATGCGGGGAGTGCTCATCCTCCTCGAAGGCTCAGACTGGGGTGTCTAAATGTATGTGGATGTAACCAAGATGAGAAAAAAGGAGAGACAGGTAGTATGTTTGAGGAAAGGAACCTGGATGTTTTGGCTCTGAGTGAAACGAAGCTCAAGTGTAAAGGGGAAGAGTGGTTTGGGAATGTCTTGGGAGTAAAATCAGGGGTTGGTGAGAGGACAAGAGCAACCCTCTCCATAAACAAATTAAACAACCATGGAGACATCACGCACCCCTGCCAGAAACTGACATTCACTGGGAACCAATTGCTTTCCTGTCTTCCTGCTTGTACACATGCCTTACATCCTCGATAAAAACTTTTCACTGCTTCTAGCATCTTACCTCCCACACCATATAATCTTAATACTTTCCACAGAGCATCTCTATCATCTCTATCATATGCCTTCTCCAGATCCATAAGTGTCACATACAGATCCATTTGTTTTTCTGAGTATTTCTCACATGAATTCTTCAAAGCATACACCTGATCCAAGCATCCTCTACCACTTCTGAAACCACACTGTGCTTCCCCAGTCTGATGCTCTTTACATGCCTTCACCCTCTCAGTCAATACCTTCCCATATGATTTCCCAGGAATACTCAACAAACTTATACCTCTGTAATTTGAGCACTCACCTTTATCCCCTTTGCCTTTGTACAATGGCACTATGCATGAGTTCTACCAATCCTCAGGCACTTCACCATGAACCATACATACATTGAATGTCATCACCAACCAGTCAACAACACAGTCACCCCCTTTTTAATAAATTCCACTGCAATATCATCCAAAAATACCGCCTTGCCAGCTTTCATTTTTCGCAAAGTTTTCATTACCTCTTCTCTGTTTACCAAACCCTTCTCCCTGACCCTCTCACTTTGCCCACCACCTCGACCAAAACACCCTATATCTACCACTCTTATCATCAAACACATTCAACAAACCTTCAAAATTCTCACTCCATCTCCTTTTCACTTCACCACTACTTGTTATTACCTCCCCATTAGCCTCCTTCACCAAAATTCCCATTTTTTCTCTTGTCTTATGCACTTTATTTACCTCCTTCCAGAACATCTCTTTATTCTCCCTGAAATTTAACGATACTCCCTCACCTCAGCTCTCATTTGCCCTCTTTTTCAACTCTTGAACCTTTCTCTTGACCTTTTGCCTCTTTATTTTATACATCTCCCAGTCATTTGCACTATTTCCCTGCAAAAATCATCCAAATGCCTCTCTCTCTTCTTTTTCACTGACTATCTTATTTCTTCATCCCACCACTCACTACCCTTTCTAATCTGCCCACCTCCCACCTTCCTCATGGCACAGGCATCTATTGCTATTATTATTAGTAGTAGTTTCTTTCTGTCTTTCACACTTGATTGCTATTTTCCACATTAGCAAAGCAGCCCTAGGAACAGATGAAGAAAGGCCAAACTCACTCACATCCATTCTGTATCTGTTATGTGTAATGCACTGAAACCACGGATCACTATCCACAACCAGGCTCCACAGACCTTTCCAATTATTTATCACAACTGCTTCAATCCATTGACAGCACATTGACCCCTGTATACACATCCTTCCAATTCACTCTATCATGTGTATGACCTTCACCTTCCTGCATGTTCATGCCCCAATTGCTCAACATCTTTTTCACTCCATCCATCCATCTTCAATTTGGTCTCTCCATTTTCCTTGTTCCCTCCATGTTTGACACATGTATCCTCTTCATCAACCTTTCTTCACTCATCATTAATCCATATGTTTAAACCATTTCAGCATACCCACTTTCAACTCTCTCAACCTTAGTCTTTTTATTGCCACACCTCTTTCTTACCCTTTCCCTACTTACTCGATCAAACCACCTAACACCACATATTGTCCTCAGACATTTCATTTCCAACAAACCCTCCCTCTTCTGCACATTGCATCCATTTAATAATGTTGGGATGACTATATCTTCAAACATATACATTTTTGCCCTCCCAGATAGTGATCTCTTTCCATGCATTCTTCAGTGCTCCCAGAACTTTTGCTCCCTCACCCACCCTTTGACTCACTTCCACTTCCATTGTTTGTTTTGCTGCCATGTCCATTCAGACTCACATCCTAACTAACCTGTCCCTCATCTCTTCTAGACCTAATAACTATAGTTTTATTTGCATTTACTCTAAACTTCCTTTCATCCACCCTTCCAGACTCAGTCACCAACTTCTGCATTTTCCCCCAGGAATCTGCCACTAGTACTTACTTCCCAGGCATTCTCATCCTCTACAGACTGCATATTCACCCTTCCATCCAAAACTCTTTAATTTACCTCCCACAACAACCTGTCCATAAACAAATTAAACAACCATGGTGACGTCACACTCCTATGCTGCAGAACATCTTTCACTTGGAACCATTCACTCCCCTCTCTTCCCACTCACACACTTTCCTTACACTCTCAGTAAAAACTGCTTCTAACAACATTCCTCCCCCACCATATATTCATAAGGCCCTCCACAAGATATCTCTGTTAACCCTATCGTATGCTTTTTCCAAAGCCATAAATGCCACAAATGAATCCATCTTTTTTTCTAAGTTTTTCTTTCACACATTCTTCAAAGAAAACATGTGATCCACATATCCTGTATCTTCTAAAATCACACTGTTCCTTCCCAATCTGATGCTCTTAACATGTCTTCACTCTCAGTCATTACCCTATCATACAGGTTAGTGTAGTTTGAAGTCACATTTATTCCCCTCACCTTAAAACATGACTAACACATGCATTCCATTAATCCTCAGGCACCTCGTCATGATCCAGTTACCTTGCCACTTTCATCCCTGTATGACTTTCACCACCTCTTCTCTCTTCACCAAACTACTCTCCATGACTAGCTTACTTTGCATACTACCCTGACCCAAACACCGTACATCTGCCACCATATCACCAAATGCATTCAGCAGGCCTTCAAAATAATCTTTGTCCACTTCCCCTCCTGCCCCCTTCACCTTTGTTCCTATTTGTTCTCTTTTTTTTCACAAATTATTAATCTCCTTCCAAAGCATCTCATTATCTGTAAAGTTTACTGATACTTGCTCACCTCAACTCTCATTTACCCTCTTTCAACCCCTGCACCTTCCTCTTGACATATTTCCGCTTTCTCGCATACATCCTACAGTCATTTGCACTTCTTCCTTGTAAGTATCACCAAAACACCTCCCTTTTCTTTTTTATTAGTAAGTTTACTTGTTCATTTTACCACTCACTACCCTTTCTAATCTGCCCACCTCCACCTTTCACATGCCATGTGCATCTCTCACGCACTCTAGCACTGCTTCCTTAATACTTTCCATTCCTCACCCACTTCCCTTGCTTTATTTACTCTCACCAGTTACCATTCTACCCTTAATCTCTCCTGGTATTTCTTCACACAAGTCACTCTTTTTCTTCACCCTTTTCTCTCCAATATTGTTTCCTCTTTTCCCAAAACCTCTACAAATCCTTACCCTTGCCTCCACAAAATAGTGATCATATGTCCCACCAGCTGCACCTCTCATCACATTTACATCCAAAAGTCTCTTTTACATGCTTATCATATACTTTTGTATGTCCCTATTTTTAAAGACCAGGCATTCCTAATCACCTGTCTTTTTCCAACACAACTTCACAAGCTCTTTGCCATAACCATTCGTAATACTGAATACCCCCATGTCCCCCCAGTTATACCCTCAACTGCCACATCACTCACCTTTGCATTCAAATCACTCATCACTGTTTCCTAGCCTCTTGCATCAAAACTGCTGACACACATGCTCAGCTTTTCCCAAAACATTCGCCTCTCATGATATTTCTCGCCATGGCCGAGTTGCATGAGCACTAATCACTATCTTTCACCATTCCTTTATATTTTTACTCATATCAGTGTTGCACTTATTTCCTGCCATTCCCTTACACAATCCCACAACTACTCCTGGAGTAGTGCTTCCTCTTCCTAAGATCTTGTACTCTCACCAATTCCTGAATTTATTCGTAAGATGTGCTGCTCTTTCTTTAGCCCTTGTCTTCTCACCATCCCCTGACTCTACTCCTAAGACATTTTTAAACCATTCTTCCCCATTATCCTTGAGCATTTTTTCACTCAGAGCCAGGACATCCAGGTTTCTTTCCTCAAACATAGTACCTATCTCACCTCTTTTCTCACCTCAGTTACATGCGCACACGTTAGACACCCCAGCCTGAGCATTTAAGGAGACTGAGCACTCCATGTTTGGCTCCATCTTCTGTTCCATCTTTTAGAAATTGAAGTACAAGAAAGGGAGGGTTTCCAGCCTTCTTCTGCCTCCCTGAATTGCCTTCTATGACACTCAGGGAATACAGAAGTAGAATTCTTTCTTTGCTATCCCACTAGTAGTAGTAGTAGTGATTGTTAGGTATTATTATGTAAGAATTTTTGCAGCATAGCTCATGTAGTTTATTGTTAACCATATGTTCAAGCCCATTTTCTTATATTTATTTCTGTGTATTAAATTTTACAATAACTTTATGAATTTCACATATTGACTGTGTTATGAGGAAAAGATCTATTTTATTGTTAAAAAAGTTTGGGAAAGGTGATGAGTTTACACGAGGAGGGAGATGTAGCTCGGCTCACAGATTTAAACTATAATACTATAAACCACAAACTTTATCAGGCCACATAATGATATGCATTTTCCTGCCTGTTCATTACAACATGACCAAACCTTAGCAATGTCAGTCACTGGATTTTAAGGCTTATATTTGGGTTACATTTCTGAAAAGGATCTTTAATCATAACTTTCCAGATAGGGCAGTATCTCCATAAACCACATTATCAAATCAAAATCAGTGAAATGGTTGCAGAAGCCATTACATTAATGAAGTATGTTTGAAAACAAGTTAATACAGAATGTGGCTAGTTTGACATGATATGTGGTAAACCAAAATGACTGTGTTAAAAGTCACAGCTCGAGCTGAAATGAGTGCTAGTAACTTCTAAAACCCTTGTAGAGACTGTAGAGCAAGGACTTCTTTAGATATATATAATGTCTGTAGCTACAACCTTCCACCAACAGCATATCCTCATTAGTAAATTTATTTAGGTGATGAAGCATCCGGGACAAATGAACCAATCACAGTAACCGCTTGTAACACCAGTACCTACTTTAAAGTCCATCAGCAACTCACTTGATGTCTAATATTGAGCAGCAGTGCTCTGTCACCAGTGGTAGGTGTTATGCTACTAAAGTTAAGCCTGCATGGTGCTCTGTCACTGTCAGGGTGAAGCTGATTGTCAAAATGATCCCACAAATGCTGCTGCTGCCTTCAATGATGTTGAAGAATTGAAAGAAGATAGTAACTGATCAAGATGATCAGTTTTATGAATATAGTCATTGTGAAAATTATGGTGTGCACTTATTTAGCATTTAGTACTCACGTGTGTTTGTGAAGGTTTAGTTGCATTACACGTAATGATCATGCACTTGTTAACATGATGATACAACATTATTAAAAGTCTAATTAAATTGACAGTGATGTCTCATGCTGACTCGGCTTAAGTAAATAGAAATGAATCACTTACTGTATTACAATGGTAATAACTTTCATATTTCATGCTACCAGTTTTGTAAACGGTTTAGTTGTAGACAGATTTGTATAAGTGTTTACGGAATAAGACAGGTTATGAAAGTCATGCACTGTTACTGCATAGTGTTATTAGAGCATGACAGCTTGGCACATGAGGCCAATGTTCGTTTGTTCCATTTAGTTCTAAGGAAATAGACAGGATTTACATTGTCCCATGCACAATATCTGGTTACCATTATGCCACTTTTTGGTGTCAGCATTACTTAGCTACATTCTGTTTAGTATTCAGTATTCTTAGAATGCTGTAAAATAGTCTTTCGTGGAAATGTTTGTATTTACATACAGATTTTTGATGCTCGAAAAATAATGTCCGGCGTATGGAAGAATAGGATGCAAGAAATTATGTTCAGTGTTCATCTCTCCTTTGGGCTGGTTGATAAATGGGTACGTGGTTTAGGCTGGCGTGTGTGTGTGTGTGTGTGTGTGTGTGTGTGTAATTAGTTATTTATACTGTATGGGAGAAGGATTCACACTCGAGGCTTCATGACTATGTGCATACACATTAGAGTACAGAGCATGATACATTTATACTGTATTTGGAGACGGGACCTGAATGAAAAACTCTTTCCTTGTAACTCACAAATAATATTGCACCCAGAATAGAATAACATTACTGAAGGCATTGTTAATGCTGTTAACATTCAGAAATTTAGCAGTTTATGATTATGATAGAAGATGTTCAATGGATGAGGCACCACTGATGTTAAACTCCTTCCAGTAAAGTACATCAAAATTAGTACCAAAGAAAAAGAATGGGTTAAAGTAACAAGTGATACCCCGCAAGGCTTTGTCACGAGGCTGATGTAATTACTGATGACTTGCTTGGACTTGAATGACACCATAATATGTTTACAAATAATGCTAAATATATGAGAGGTAGAGGGGTTCTCAGCATTGTTCTAACCTTCAAAGGGACATAGACAAGTTTCAGCTATGGCTACACAGGTCATTGAAGTTTCGCCTGGCCAGATGAGAGTAATGAAGGTGAAACACAGGTAAATGAGACCAGGTTAACGAGTATCAAATTGCCATGCTAGAAACATGGGACTTGGTATGTAAAAGGGACTTTAGGGCTAACATGTCACACCACATTATGAGAAATGTGAAAAGGTTAATTATGCATTGGTCAGCATTGTCTTCAGGTAAGTGGGTAAGATGTACAGAAAAATATTCATTGCATATATGGTAGACCCAGTTGTTAAAGCCATCACATTGAGGCAACAGATGTGCCTGAGGTGTAGTGGCTGGGATCAAAAACTATAGATGAGGTAAGGAGGCTAAGATACTGGGTGAAGATGTAGTCTTAGTGGAAGAGGGAATGCACGAGTTCAAGTATGTGATTCTGTTTGACGGTTTCAGTATTGAACAATTATATGAGAATACGTAGGAACCGATATCCCTGGGGATAGGAGAGAAAGAATACTTCCCACATATTCCCTGTGTGTTGTAGAAGGCAACTAAAATGGGAGGGAGCGGGGGGCTGGAAATCCTCCCCTCTCGTTTTTAATTTTCCAAAAGGAGGAACAAAGAAGGGGCCAAGTGAGGATTTTCCTCAAAGGCTCAGTCCTCTGGTCTTAATGCTACCTTGCCAATGCGGTAGATGGCGAATAGTATGAAAAAAAAAAAGGTAGGAACCGAATAACCATAGAACGCATCCAAAGCCAGACTATAGCAGTAAAGTAACAAACGAGATTGAAAAGATATGTATAGATACTGAAGGATTAGTAGAGTGTTGGATGAGTAGGATATGCGAAGTAACAGAAAATTTTACAAAAAGTTAAAGAATCGATCTTGATGATTGTAGGTTGGAGCATACATTAAAGAATCAATCTTGATGATTGTAGGTTGGAGCATACATTAAAACTCATTATGTACACACACACACACACACACACACACACACACACACACACACACACACACACACACATACACACACACACACACACACACACACACTGCAAGCACAGGACTTATAAAAATTTAGATTGATCTTGCATTTTCTTTTGTAGTGTATTGGGGAACTCTTTGTGGTCTACTGATTGTAGCAAATTTTATGTTTTTGACAGACATAGGAATCAGTTTTGGAATGCAGGTCTTAAGAATACATTTACATTTTTGTCGAGTAATAAATATGGGTACATCAGCCTTAGTGGGTATAGAGTATTAAATATCTTAAACATGGATAAAAAATCAATTGATTTTTTTTAATGGAAAAATGCGCAGGCCGGATGTGCCTCAGTTTCATCCATGTTGGTCTGATATATGTTTCCTGGCCTATTTTAGTAATGTATAAATATGTAGCAACAGGAATCTTGGAGTAGAACATGTTGTCTTATAGTATGAAGGAAGAACATTATATCCCACATGGAAGGGAGGTTTCATTGAAATGGTTTGGTCACATGGTAGAGAATGAGTGAAGAAAGATTGACAAAGAGGATATATGTGTCAGAGTTGGAGGGAACGAGGAGACGTGGGAGACCAAATTGGAGGTGGAAGGATGGAGTGATAAAGATATTGAGCGATCGGGACCTGAACATGCAGGAGGGTGAAAGGGGTGCAAGGAATAGAGTGAATTGGAACATTGTGGTATACTGGGGTCGAGGTGCTGCCAATGGATTGAACCAGGGCATGTGAAGTGTCTTGGTAAAGCTTGGAAAGTTTTGTGGGGCCTGGATGTGGAAAGGGAGCCGTGGTTTCGGTGCATATGATACAGCCAGAGATTGAATGTAGGAGCGAATCCTGGTAGTTGGTAGATCTTTTCCACCATATCCTGCTGTTGTGGCATAATGGAGGAGGGGGGGTGGATCTATCATGTTGTGAGTGGTCTAATGGAAGAATAAAAGGCAGCAAGAAGATGTAATTAATATATGAAAAAAAAGGTATAATGTATATGATATAGACCACCAACCAGTCTACCAAAGTACAACGAGATTGATTCTCACTAGATCAGCCACCAGCGTATTATCAGCAAACAACAACTGACTCACTTCCAAGCTTCAACATCCACAAAAGCTTCAATTTTTGACCCTCTTGCCAAAACTTGCATTGGCACCCTAACATAAACAACATCCATAACAAATTGAAACAACGGAGACTTTCACACACCCACTGCTGCAAACCATCACTGAAACACATCAACTTTCCTCTTCCTACACTTTAAATCTTGCTTCTCTCGTAAATTTTCACTGCTGTCTAACACTTTGCCACCCAACCATATTTCTTAATACCATCAAAGTCATTTAAATCAACTCTATAATATTCTTTCCAATCATGATGACACATACAACTCCACTTGTGCTTTTCTAAGTATTCTCATATCAACTATAAAAAACACCTGATTCATCATAATCGTCATAACCACTTCTGACCATCTCCTTCCACATTGTCTGATATTGTTCCTGCCCTTTCATAATATATATCATTAGATCAGGATAACATGTAACTCTTTATTAGGAAGAATCACTCTAAGGTTTCTTATGCTTGTACATAAGAATGGAAAAATTCAAATATATGGCGAGTAGGAACGAGATAGTGAACCAAATGATGCATAGTGATAGACTACATGATCCTAACATAGAGAATAGAATAAGATTATATTACACATTAATGTCTGAACTGAAGTTTCGATAAACGACTTGATCCACCACTGTTTCCTTTGTTCAATGCCCCCATTTTGCACATGCAAACTAACATCCAAACTCATGATAGCAGTGTATAATACTGTATAATAACGTAAAAATTTAAATATAATATTTTTATATATTCTAATATTGCCTTGCGTGGATGGTAGAGGGACTGTATGTGTTACATGGTATTGGGTGGGTGGCCATTCTTTGTCTTCTTTTGCGACTAAACATCGCTAACGGGGGAGAGTCCAGCCACAGCCTAAATTAAATATATATTATTACAAGATAATATGATATATTAATTTATTTACCCTATATATATATATATATATATATATATATATATATGGAAAATAAAACTGCCGTCATATCTCCTGCGTGGCATACAAGGTGACTAAGAGGAGCGGGAGCAGAAAATGCTGGATATCCTCCTCTCCTGTATCATTTTCCAAGAGAATAAACAGAGGGAGGTGTCTAGCGAATATTTTCCTGTAAAGGCTCAGTCGTCTGTTCCTGGGTCTACTCTGATAAGACGGGAAAAAGGGAACAGGTATTTCATGGGACAGGGGAAAAAGAATGCTGCCTTAGAAGGGTCGTAGATGGTGACTACGAGGAGGAGGAGGGGAAATGAAAATCCTCCCCTCGTAGATTACCTTCTAAAGAGACAACTGACGAAGAAGTTGCAGGTATTTGCAATTCTGCCTTACTCAAGTGGGAAATAGCGATAATGTATGGCACACACACACACACACACACACACACACACACACACACACACACCATATCCTTAAAGTTGGTAGCGCCAGGAACAGACGAAGAAATGGCCTCACTCGCACACATCCACTCTCTACCCGTCATGTATAATGCACCGAAACCAAAGCCGCCTATACACAACTGGGGCCTCACATCACCGGACGCTGCCTTATCTGGTTACGCCGGGAGTGGAAAGTTCCTTTCTGCGAGGTTGTATCATCATTGGACGAAAAGGAGTACAATTCCATCGAAGAACTCAATTTTAGGAGTCCATCCTCTCCCTGCTACTGATTGTAGCAGGGAGGTATATATATTAGAAATGATAATAATAATAGGTGTTCTCTGTTGTAGGAAATATGTTGAATCTGTGAATGTGCAGCTGTAAAGTTTTATACTATTACGCTGTGTCTCTTCGATCGTAAGTCTTCGCAAGTCTAAGTGGGCAGACGTGTTCGGAAAAGGGTACGTATGGGGCACATCAGTAGAGGGTATTTTTTTTGTATGTTTCATAACGAACTGTGAGGCATTACCCGTGCTACCCCAGGAGAGAGGTACCACAACTGAAGGGTAAGCCGTTGAGATGACGTGATCATCCATTAAAGACTCCAGAGCAGCTACGACGTTGTTTTAAACAAGCGAGAGATGGCGGGATCCCCGGTAGCCTAGGTCTTGGCGGACATCATTTTTGTGTGTGTGTGCGTGCACTGGCGCAGCCCTTTGACAGTTCTGAGAAACTGATGAATTTCATGTTTTTACTTTTTACACATGGCAGACATTTGTTTTTCATAATGACACATGGCACGGGCAAAACATGCTCCAGTCACAGCCATCTCGGATGAAAATAGGGTGAGTGAAATTAATCAAAGCTCCTCATGTGCTTGTAGATGTGGTATACATCAGTATATTGATATTTATACTTACAAGATAGATATGTAACTCGTTAGGTTATAATATTGTTTGATAATTGTGTTTCAGTTAATTTGTTTCGGGTAAAAAAGTGATTGTGGATAAAACAGAAATGGGTTTACGTTGGATCATATTCATATACAACTTTTAGGTGGATGTTTGGTAATGTATGGAGTGAGGATCATGCAGAAACACCAAGAACCACAGGGTTTTTGGTAGTGCCAAGGACGGGTTGGTGCAAAGGTTACGCAGTGTTGTGACTTCCTCGTAGCTGAAGGCGGAACATATGACAGGTATTGATGTAAATTTGTTGGATCTGATGAATACCAGCAAATAATGGTCTTTAGAGCCAGAAGCCGTACCATGCGTCAATCAGGAACTCACTGTTCATTTAAGACTATAACTCACTGTATGTTGAAGACCAAAAACTCACTATATTGAAATCCATTACTATATTTTGAAGATCATAACACTATATTGAAGACTATAACCCACTGTATATTGAAGACCATAACTCACTTCATATTGAAGATCGTAACACTATTATTGAAGATCATAACTCACTATATATTGAAGATCATCTGTATATTGAAGACCATAACACTGTATATTGAAGATCATAACTCACTGTATATTGAAGATTATAACTGTATATTGAAGATCATAACTGTATATTGAAGACCATAACACTGTATATTGAAGATCATAACTGTATATTGAAGACCATAACACTATATTGAAGACCATAACTGTATATTGAAGACCATAACTCTGTATATTGAAGACCATAACCACTGTATATTGAAGATCATAACTATATTGAAGACCATAACACTGTATATTGAAGATCATAACACTGTATTGAAGATCATAACTGTATATTGAAGATCATAACTCACTGTACATTGAAGATCATAACACTGTATATTGAAGACCATAACTGTATATTGAAGACCATAACTCACTGTATATTGATCATAACTGTATATTGAAGACCATAACACTGTATATTGAAGATCATAACACTGTATTGAAGATCATAACTGTATATTGAAGATCATAACTCACTGTATATTGAAGATCATAACTCTGTATATTGAAGACCATAACACTGTATATTGAAGACCATAACACTGTATATTGAAGATCATAACTCACTGTATATTGATCATAACTGTATATTGAAGAACATAACACTATATTAAAGATCATAACTCTGTATATTGAAGATCATAACTGTATATTGAAGACCATAACTGTATATTGAAGACCATAACTGTATATTGAAGACCATAACTGTGTATTGGAGACCATAACTCTGTATATTGAAGACCATAACTCACTGTATATTGATCATAACACTTTAATGAAGACCATAACTCTATATATTGAAGATCATAACTCTGTATATTGAAGACCATAACACTGTATATTCAACATAACTCACTGTATAATGAAGATCATAACTGTATATTGGAGACCATAACACTGTATATTGAAGATCATAACTGTATATTGAAGACCATAACACTATATTGAAGATCATAACACTGTATATTGAAGACCATAAAACAGTATTGAAAACCATAACTGTATATTGAAGACCATAACTCACTGTATATTGTAGATCATAACTAACTGTATTTTGAAGACCATATCAAGCTAAATGAGATCCCGACTTCATCATTGTGGATCATATCGATGTTTGCAAATATTGGTTTTGAAGGGAAGGGGCGCTCCGCTTCCTACCGTGGGGATCGACCAGTCATAGCCAGTGACCTGCGTTGCAATTTCGTAGCATGAGTTTCATTGGTAATGGACATCTGCTCGAGAGACTAGCATTTAAGTGTATATTGAATAGCATGTTTTGTAGCCTACATGTGTAGCCTGTTCTGTGATATAGAGCTTACTGGTCGCTTAGAGAGCTGCTGATGCTGAAGATGAGAGTTAACGTGTATTAGTGCATGGCAACATGAGGTAAAATTGCGAGCTGGACTGGTGGGACGATCAGTTAGCGCCTGTCCTTTGTCAGGATTGCCGCAGACACCCTGGTTAGGTAGTGGCACCAGATCCGGTTGTAGTCTACGGTTGTAGACTGGTAAATGTGTGTGTGTGCATTGTAGTTGTGTGACTGCAGACAATGTCACGTTTTTAGTCGTTGATATTAGTGAGTTTCACTGCATTTTGCAACAATTTGGCTGGTGGATGTGGTATTAATTTGTCAGATGTAGATCGGGTATTCTTGACCTTTTTATGCTAAGCGTTCTTGACTTGGTAAGGCGTGCTGAGGATGTAGCGACCATAGACCAGTACGGCAGACTTTTCCGACATTTCGTCCGAGAGTAACCTATCTCTGTCACCGTAATCCCCCAGCTTCATCATTCGTCATATCCAGTGTATTTTTTTCCTAGTTTCTAACATGTCTACGTATTCACGCACATAGCAGACATACATATTCACACACGATCGTTGTATCAATTTTTGATCACCCTGCGGGAGCTCACTAGGGTGCAGTCCATCCTCAAATCATAGTCAACGCAGTCCATGGTTTGAGTCATTTGACCCACCGTCGACGCAGCCCCCGAGCCAGGCCATCACTTGTGAAGTGGTGCGACATGTCATGGCTTAATGGATGCTTTTATTCCGGGAGATTGGCTGTGACTTTGAGAGGAGGGCTAGTGTTTGATAAGAAGGAGTTTTAGTCATTGATATTCTTGATGACACATGATCGTCAGATTAATCTTGGGGAGTTGAAGTGTTTGGTGAGCTCGAAGAACATATTTGTTGTTGTGAAGTTTGAACTAGCCTTCAGGGAAATTATGTGACAATCTCAAAAGGTTGACAAGACGCACGTTCCTTTTATATCTCAAAAGGGACTGCTTTCCGTTCACCTTATCGTTAACAACTGAGCATTTCTATAATGTCACTTATTGAACATATTAGTATTGATAAGAAAAGAAAGATATAATATTTAAGGGATACGTATTTATGTTTGTAGTATCACAACAAAGGGAAATCGGGCGGGACTGGAAAGGTTTAATCATGAACCATTTTGGATACACGGGAGAACTTAGTGCATGCTTACCTACATCACTCATCTTACTGTTGTTCTCCATCTTTAATCCATTACATGTTTTTGAATTGATGTATATGGACCTACAGAACCATGCTAACCCTAATCTTACCAGGGAAAACGTAGACTAGATATTGCTGGTGATTCCTCGTTCTTGGATGTTCCTCCAGTTTCCCGTGATTTTGTGCTCTGTCGGTCTTGTATCGAAAACTACTACATAATGATTGTTGTTGCGCCCCATGATGAATGTAGCAAAGAAAAGACGATTACCGCTAAATGTGCGGATTATTAGCAAAGACGATGGTTTGTAAGGTTATGAGGGCAAGGTTCGTCATTTCTTGATTGTTCTCTAGATACCTGTGGTCTTGCTTCTGGTGTTGCGATAATAAGTTGGAGCGGCATCAGTCTAGCTGATAGTTGGAGATGCAGGACGAGCGTTGTAACTGGGTAAGTGTTATTAGGGAACGTGTTATATGAGCATGATTTGCTAGCATGGGACGTAACGATGAGGGCAGATAGAGACGTGCTGTGACGCAAGGTGAATCCAGGCAGTGGGACCAAGTGTGATTTGGGTGGTATGGTGAGTGCAGGCAGTAGGCTTGGTATGGTAGGAGTAGTACATGCAGGTGGCTAACT